>NC_029788.2:32942180-33011902 GCF_000816755.2 Arachis ipaensis
ATAGGAGTAACTTCTCCTATTCGGGTAGTGAACCTTTTCCTACCTCGTTTGTTCTCTAGTACCTGGAGTTGTACTCGTACTCCTTTAAGGAGTGGTACTTTAGGAACTCTACAGAGTCCCCTACGTGAAAGGAGGTGTCTTAATAACCCTTGTTTAGTTGTGAAGGGATCCTCTTAATTCAAGGTTATACCCTGTTGATTCCCACCTCGTGGTTCTCGTGAGGTAGTAGGAGGTACTTTAATCTCTTCTAGTTTCTCGATACTCCCTCCTCGTTCTTTCTGTTCCTTCTCTGTATCTCCTCGAGTTCTCGTGGTAACCAAGAAGTTCTTCTCCTTCTGCGGTGGGAGTGATTCCACCTGAGTAAAGAATTAGAGGAACAAATTAATAAAAGGACAAAAAGCTAAAAATTCGAAATACAAAATAAATATAAACACAGAATAATGTACTAGTAATCACAGATTCACAGATACGGAATTTCAATACTTATACTTAGGTAGTGGAGAGAATTTACTTTTGACAAAATTAATGTTTTCTTGTTCTTCATGTACCAAAGCTTAAGTAGGAACTTTGATCAAATTAATAAAACTACACCACTGTTATGAAAAATAAAAAACTTACTTACGAACTTATCACGTATACAGAAAACTTCAACTACAAATGACTTACAATTTATACAACCGAGAACTTCTTATTCCTTTTTCCTCTTTACAATAAACTATTAGACTTTTTAGTAAATGAGGATGTCTCCCTCTATGTCAATTCCAGCCGAATTGCAGAGGTGGCATATGAGGTGAGGAAAGGCTAACTTGCCCAAGTGGAGGACTTGTCAGCCACCTTGTAAAGTTCTTGAGGTATAATCTCATGAACTTCCACCTCCTCTCCAATCATGATACTGTGGATCATGATGGCCCGGTCTATAGTAACTTTAGACCGGTTACTAGTAGGAATGATTGAGCGTTGAATGAACTCTAGCCATCCCCTAGCCACTGGTTTGAGGTCATGCCTTCTTAGTTGAACCAGCTTGCCTCTTGAGTCAATTTTCCATTGAGCTCCTTCCTCACATATGTCTATGAGGACTTGGTCCAACCTTTGATCAAAGTTGACCCTTCTTGTGTAGGGGCGTGCGTTCTCTTCCATCATTGGCAAGATGAACGCCAACCTTACATTTTCCGGGCTGAAATCTAAGTAATTTCCCCGAACCATAGTAAGCCAATGCTTTGGGTTTGGGTTCACACTTTGATCATGGTTCCTAGTGATCCATGCATTTCCATAGAACTCTTGAACTATTAGGATCCTGACTTGTTAAATAGGGTTGGTGAGAACTTCCCAACCTCTTCTTTGGATTTCAAGACGGATTTCCGGATACTCATTCTTCTTGAGCTTGAAAGGAACCTCAGGGATCACTTTTTTCTTGGCCACAACTTTATAGAAGTGGTCTTGATGGACCTTTGAGATGAATCTCTCCATCTTCCATGACTCAGAGGTGAAAGCAATTGCCTTCCCTTTCCTCTTTCTAGAGGTTTCTCTGGCCTTAGGTGTCATAAATGGTTATGGAAAAACAAAAAGCTATGCTTTTACCACACAAAACTTAAAATGTTTGCTCGTCCCCGAGCAAAAGAAGAAAGAAAAAAGTAAAAGAAGAAGAAAAATGGAGGAGAGGGAGAGAGAGATAGTTTCGGCCAAGGGGAAGAAGAGAGGGTTTTGTTGTGTGAAAATGAAGAGGGAATGAGGGGTTTATATAGGAGTGGGGAGGGGTTTAAGGTTCAGCCATTTAGGGTTGGGTTTGGGAGGGAAATTATTTTGAATTTAAAGGTAGGTGGGGTTTTTGGGAAAGAGAGGATGGATGTGGTTGGTGAAGAGGTGATGGGGAAGAGTGATTGAGTTGATTGGTGATAAACAACTATTTTATGGTTTATATTGTGTTTAATTGTGTGGTTTTATCATGATCCTTACCCATTTATTCATTAAATTAGCATGAAATTATAATTCCTTCCTGAATTTATAACATGTTTGAAAACTGCTTCCTAGAGACTTTAATTATGTAATTTTAATTCCCCTTTATTCCATTCGATGCCGTGATCTGTGTGTTGAGTGTTTCAGACTTTATAGGGCATGAACGAGTTGGAGATTGGAAAGGAAGCTAGCAAAAATGGAAGGAACACAAGAATTTGAGGAGATAACCAGCGAGAAGTGACGCGGTCGCATGGCTCACGCGACCGCGCGAAGGAGAGCAAATCGCAGTGACGCGGCCGCATGGCTCACTCGGCCGCGCGGATTGGAAAAGCTAAAGGGACGCGGTAGCATGGACGATGCGAACGCGTGGCAAGGAAAAATGCGAATGATGGGTCCACATGGATGACACGATCGCGTGACAAGTGCGATCTGCATAATCTGCAGAATTTGCTGGGGGCGATTTTGGACCTTATTTCGACCCAGTTTTTGGCCCGGAACAGCAGACTAGAGCCAGAGAATATGCAGAAACAAAAGATAACATTCATTCTACACAGTTTTCAGTTTTAGATCTAGTTTTACTCCTTTAGGTTTCTTTCTCTAGGTTTAAGAATTTTAATTTTCAATTGGTCTTAGCATTGGAACATTGAGAAGAGTTATTTCCTCATCAAGACTTCGTCATTCTAGTTCGTTCTCTTAACTTGGTTTTATTCTTCCATGTTCTTTGCTTTGTTCAATTTTGTCATTTGAATACTTTCATGATTATTTAGTACAAGGATTATTTCTTCTATTTTAATTTATTTTCCATTCCAATAATCATGTCTTCTTTTAATTCCCTTTCATGTGTTATGGATTTATTATTTACAATTTGTGAGTAGTTCCCTCACTTGATGGGGAGTTGATTGAAAGGAACTCTTGAGTTGGAAGGATTGAAAGAAAATTTGTAATTGGGTTAACTGTTGGATTGTTATCTGATCACTAACACCAATCCCTCTGAACTAAGTGGGTTGCAACTCGTGAACAGATCTAGCATTCCAACTTGTTTGACTTTTCTTTACCTAGTAAAGGATAACTAAACAGAACAACCATTAATTATAAATTAATCTTGAAATCATCCCATCAATGATAGAGATTCCAACTAATCAACTCCCAGTCAAGGGTTTTATTCATATTATTTGAATTTTTTCAATTTAATTTTCCACCTACTTAACTCAACTTCTTGGAACATCTGATTAATAAAATAGCACACTTTTCTGCAACTCGTTGGGAGACGACCTGGGACTTAAACTCCCAGTAATTTTTAATTTAAACTCTCTGTGACATATTTCTAAATTGATAGGCAGATTTTCGGTGAGTTAAGAACTATACTTGCAACATAACTATTTTAATAATTTTTAATTCACCAACTTCTGTGTCTCATCAATTTTTGGCGCCGTTGCCGGGGAGTTGCAATAGAGTGGTAAAGTTATTAATTAGAATTTATTTATTTGCATTTTATTTTATTTTGCTACTATGAGCTACATATTTCTTTCGTCAAATAACGCGTTCACTTCCTGATCCGCGCTTGCTAATATTCGATCCTGAAATTGAACGGACTATTTCACGAATAAGGCGAGAACAGCGTCAGATAGTCCGCTCTGAGGGCAGATCTAAAAGTGAACTTGAGGAAGAAACCAGCCCCCGTTCTACTGATTCGGCTGTTTTACGTGCAGAAGACATGGCAGCTAGGAGAGTTACCATCCAGGAGGAAGGAGCCCCTGATTTTACAATGCAACCGTTTCAAGTGCATCATCCAGCGGTAGCTACAGATTTTGAAATAAAGACCGCACTGCTAAATTTGATGCCCAAGTTTCATGGCCTACCTGCTCAAGAGCCTATCAAGCACTTGAGAGATTTCCAGGCAGCCTGTTCTACTGTCAAGCGTGATGGTACTGATGAAACTTCAATTTTGATGAAAGCTTTCCCGTTTTCTCTTGAGGAAAAAGCAAGAGAGTGGTACTACACTCAACCTTTAGCAAATGTATCCAACTGGGATACACTCAGAAAGGAGTTTTTGGAGAAATTATTTCCATCTGAAGTTACTGATAAACTGAGGAAGGATATTTCCACAATTGTTCAGGATGACAATGAGACTCTCTTTGAATACTGAGAGCGCTTCAATAATCTTTTGGAAGCATGCCCCCACCACATGATTGACAAGATAGTGTTACTTAGCTATATCACACAAGGCATGAGGCCCCAAGATAAGACCACATTGGAAAGTGCTAGCAATGGGTCTATGAAGAAGTACAAGACCACTGATGAGGCTTGGCAATTGATTAGTGATTTAGCTGAATCTACTAGGAACCACAGACAAAAGCAAGGCCGTTCAAAAGCCGTTGCAGAAGTATCCTCTAGTAGAGAGACTGCGGCTCTAGCTCAGAGTATATGTGAGATGACCAACTTGCTGAAGCAGATACAATTGAATCAACAACAAGCTCAGCAAGCTCAACCTCCTCCACCACAGCAAAACAAACAACTGGTCCCGCAAAGAATTTGCGGAATCTGTGCTGATTATAGCCATTACACTGATGAATGCCCGCAGCTCCAACAAGAAGACAACATGGTGGCATCCACTCATAACTTTTATGACCGCCCCAACCAAGGGTACAATCAAAGTGGAAATAATAACCATGGATGGCAGGACAATTCTAACCAGAATTGGAGGGACAATAATAACAGAGGAGGCAGAGATAATCAGGGAAATCAGAGATGGAATAATAACAACAACAGGTAGCAGATTCAACCTTACAGAGCACCTCACCTGAGGCAAAACCAAGGACCACAGAACAATCAACAGTAGACCTCTCAATTTACTCATTCTTCTTTATCTCCTAATGAAGAGCTACTACAATCTTTTGAGCGAAGACAACAAACCATGGAAAATAACATCATGAATAGTATTAATGCCAGTCTGAATGGTCTCACCTCTACTTTGCAAGCTCTTATGTCACAGATTGGATCAACGCAAAATTCCAGTAACCAACCTTCAAGCTCCACTGGAATCCCCTCTCAACCATTACCCAATCCAAAGGGAGGCATTAATGCCATCACCCTAAGGTCTGGAACCACACTGCAGGAGAGGAATCAGGAGGAACCAAGCCCACCAGAACACACCTCAGCTGAAGAGGTAGTAGAAATAGAAGATGTCGAAGAGGAAGAGGACATACAGGACATAGCTGAAGAAGAAATAGCTCAACCACAGGAGGAAGCACCAAAAGGCGCAAACACCACAGAAAACGCTACTCCTATTCTATTTCCACAACTTGCAAAGAAGCCCAGGAAGCAGCTGGAACCCGACCCCAAAATGGTAGAAATATTCAAAAAGGTTGAGGTAACTGTTCCTCTTTTTGATGTTATTCAGTAGGTACCTAAATATGCAAAGTTTCTAAAAGACTTATGTATCCATAAAGACAAAATTAATGAATTAGAAACTATTCCTTTAGGTAGTTCTATATCTGCTTTAATGGGAGGATTACCTGAAAAATGTAGTGATCCAGGTCCTTGTATAGTTAGCTGTACTATTGGTGGTGTAGTAATTTATGATTGCATGTGTGATTTAGGAGCATGTGTCAGTATAATGCCTTTGTCTATATATGATATTTTGAGGCTCCCTCCCTTAAAAAGGTCGGCAGCTCGTTTTGTGTTAGTAGATAAAAGCATTATTACAGTGGCTGGAGTTGCTGAAGATGTTTTGGTGAACAATTAAGGGCTTACATTCCCCACTGATTATTATATCTTGGAGATGCCCCATAATGATTCAGATAAGCCATCATCAATCCTACTTGGAAGACCATTCCTGAAGACATCAAAATTCAAATTGGATGCCTTTTCAGGAATATACTCCTTTGAAATAGATGGCCGCATAGTAATCTTAAATCTGAATGGAGTCATTGACAACCCTCCAGAAGATCGTTCTATCTTTCAGTGTGATGTCATAGATGAAAGTGTAGATGAAGTTCACAAGGAAGAGTTAGAAGAGAGGCACACTGGACAAGGTCCAAGTATGGGGACCCTCTTAACTGACAATGAGGGCACTTCGTCATTTTCACAAGCTCCAGATAATCCAGAGCCTGCCCATGATCAAAAGTTAGAATTGAAACCCCTCCCTCCACATCTCAAATATGCTTATCTTGAAGATGAGCAGAGGTTTCCAGTTATCATTGCAAGGGAACTTACTTCTCAACAAGAAGAGCAGTTACTTGATGTGCTGAGGAAGCATAAGAAGGCAATTGGGTGGAGCTTGGCAGACATAGTAGGCATCAACCCTCAAGTATGTGAGCACAGAATATTTTTAGAAGAAGGAGCAAGACCTGTCCATCAACCCCAAAGAAGATTGAATCCCACCATCTTGGAAGTTGTCAAAAAGGAAGTGACCAGACTATTGGAAGCCGGTATCATATATCCCATTTCAGATAGTGAATGGGTAAGCCCAGTACAAGTGGTGCCCAAGAAGTTTGGAGTCACTACAGTGAAGAATGAGCATGGAGAGCTCATAGCAACTAGAGTTCAGAATGCTTGGAGAGTCTGCGGATTGCAAACAAGCGTTTGATAAGCTGAAGACTGCTCTGACTCAAGCTCCAATTGTGAGAGGACCAGACTGGAGCCAGCCGTTTAAAATCATGTGCGATGCTTCCAACCATGCAGTAGGAGCAGCGCTGGCTCGACGTGAAGTTAAGGATCCTTTCGTTATTGCTTATGCGTCTAAGACTTTAGACACTGCCCAGTCCAACTATACCACTACTGAGAAAGAGCTTCTTGCTATTGTTTTTGCTCTGGATAAATTTCGAGCTTATTTACTTGGTACTAGAGTAGTAGTGTATTTGGACCATGCAGCTTTAAAGTATATATTAGCTAAAAAGGAATCCAAACCAAGACTCATACGTTGGATACTGCTGTTACAAGAATTTGATTTAGAAATAAAGGATAGGAGTGGTAATCAGAATTTAGTGGCAGACCACTTGAGTCGCCTTGAGCATATTAAGGATGATTCCACTCCTATAGATGATAATTTTCCTTTTGATAACCTGCAAGCAGTATCTGAGGTAGTCCCTTGGTATGCACCTGTTGCTAATTATTTAGTTAGCCGCACATTTCCTCCAAATTTTTCTAAGCATCAAAGAGACAAGCTGAAAAGCGAGTCTAAATATTATATATGGGATGACCCATATTTATGGAGATGTGGCGCTGATCAAGTAATTAGACGTTGTGTGCCTCAATCAGAATTCCAGTCCATTTTAGAGGCCTGTCATTCATCTGAGAGTGGAGGACATTTTGGTCCTCAAAGAACAGCCAGAAAGATCTTAGACTGTGAATTCTGGTGGCCTACTCTTTTTAGAAACGCTGCTGAGTTCTGTAAATCTTGTCTCCCATGCCAGAAATTTGGTAATATATCCAGGAGGGATGAGATGCCTCAACAAATTATGCTTTTCTGTGAAATTTTTGATGTTTGGCGCATTGACTTCATGGGTCCATTTCCAAATTCTAATGGATATTTTTATATATTGTTAGCTGTGGATTATGTTTCCAAATGGGTGGAAGCAATTCCTACCCGCACTGATGATGCTAACACTGTTGTTTCTTTTGTGAGAAACCATATTATATGTCGCTTCGGATCACCATGAGCAATCGTGAGCGATCAAGGCACCCATTTTTATAACAGGAGACTAACAGGATAAATGAAGAAGCATAGGATAATTCATAAAGTTGCAACAGCTTACCACCCCCAAACTAATGGGCAAGCCGAGGTGTCAAACAGAGAAATTAAGCGTATCTTGCAAAAGATAGTAAAGCCTCATAGAAAAGACTGGAGCACCAGGCTACAAGATGCACTCTGGGCATATAGAACAGCATACAAGACACCCATTGGGATGAGCCCTTTCCGCTTGGTTTATGGGAAAGCTTATCATCTCCCAGTTGAAGTAGAACACAGAGCTTTTTGGGCAGTTAAGGAGTGCAACATGGGAATTGAGAAAGTCGGAGCTGAAAGGAAGTTGCAACTGCAGGAACTGGAGAGCCTTCACCTAGAAGCTTATGAAAACTCCAGAATATACAAGGAAAAGATGAAGGCTGTACATGATCAAAACATCAAGAAGAAAGAGTTCCAACCTGGGGATTTAGTCCTCCTTTACAAATCTCGACTAAGGCTCATGCCAGGTAAGTTGAGATCAAGATGGGAAGGTCCATACAGAGTAGAGAAGGCCGAACCATACGGAGTTCATCACCTAAGCCATCCTTCAAGCTCTGAACTTATTAAGGTTAACGGACAACGCCTGAAGCTATACCATGGCGAGAAGATGCAGAGAAACAAGGAGCTTGAGATCTTCCTCTTGGAAGATCCCCACATAGCAGAAGATTGAGCTAGTGGAGCGTCCAACTTACGGACGTTAAAGCAAAGTGCTAGGTGGGAGACAACCCACCATGGTATGATCGTTCTTTTCTTTATTTTTAGTTTTTCCTATTCAATAACTCTTCTCTTTCTTAGTACTTTCGTGCATCTGCATTTACATGTTTTTATTTTCAAAAAAAAAAAAATTTGCTACGCAACGCGATTGCATCAGCGACGCGTCCGCGTCACAGGGAGAATAAAGAAAAATAAAAATGAACAGAAAGTCACGCTGGAGTGTGGCTGGAGGGGTACCAATGGCACAAATATACCAACGCGACCGCGTCGCTGACGCGTTCGTGTCGCATGGGAATCATGGCCTCCCACGCGACCGCGTGCCCCACGCGTTCGCGTGCCCTGAGTTTTTGACGTAAAAGGGTGCACAATGAAATATTGTGCGAGAGTGATGCTGGATTGGTGCTGGAAGCACAATCTCTATCACGCGACCGCGTCGCCAACGCGGCCGTATCATCCATTTTCTGGCGCAGACTCACGCGATCGCGTGACCCACGCGATTGCGCCGTCCCAATTTTGGCAAACAAATTAATTTGAACAGAGAGTTATGCTGGTGCGAGGCTGCACTCGCGCCAGACGCATAACATGGGTCACGCGATCGCGTCACCATACTTGAAGCGCATCCACGCGAACGCGTGCCCCACGCGGCCGCGTCGCATGCGTCGCACAGCTCAACCTAAAATTGCCACATATCTTATCTTTCTCTCCTCCAAATCCTAAATTTCCTTTTCCCTCCTTATTTCTTCCTTCTCCCTTCCTCCTTCTATCTCACCTTTCACTCTCTATCTCTCTCACCTCCATTAACAAGGTTTTACTTTCTTCCTCCCTCTTTCTTTTTCAATCATTCTTATTATTTTATATGTATTTTCTTTTCTTTTCTTTTTCTTTTCATTATTCATATTTTCTTTCTTTTTCTTTTTCTTTTTACATGGTGTTAGAAATTTAATTGTTTTTCCTTTTTGAGTCATTATCCCTCATTATATGCTTGTGGATTGTTGCAAATTATTTGACAATTATTTTTATTCTATTTAAGGGATTGCTTGCCTGTTCACCTTCATATTTTCTATACCTTATTCAACATGCATGCTATGTGTTTGTGAAAAAGCTCAAATGGCATTATGCACTTCTCTATGTTGTTATACTATTCAATGCTTGCTTTTCACAACTTTCCTTTACTATTGTATTAATTGAATTTAATTGTCAATATAAACGTGATGGTTTATTACAAGGAGAAAGCCTTTCCAGCAAAGGACACTGCACGATTTCCCAATCGCTACTGTGAACAGATGTTCCCTATCCTGGCAGAAAGAAAATATAACAATGAATACCTTCTTATCCTCCCGTCCAATATTGCTTTCTTTGTTGAGCCGCAAATTGAACGAAGACAATGGGGTTTCCTACGGAGACAGCCAAGGCAGGTCAATCTTTCTTGGGTAGTTGAGTTATACTCTAACTTCTACATGCCAACCCTGCAGTCTGTTTATGTCCGGCAGAAGCAAGTCCCCATCACAGAAGAGGCCATTCAGCAAGCTCTGAGTCTTCCCCCTATTCCAGAAGGAATGAACGCCTTCCAAGAAGCCGCACTTAAGCGCCAGAGGTACCAATTTGACTGGGACTCCGTTCTCGGAGTTATCGCATTACCTGGTAGCCGTTGGATCTACGGATACCACCGTACCCGCCCTAAGGGAATCTTGGCTTCAGCACTTACCTTGGAGGCTCGCGTCTGGGCATAGATCATGTCCCATTACGTCTTTCCGAGCACTCATGAGTCCTCCTTCACTGCGGACATGGCTGTTATACTATGGTGCATCCTTACAGACCAACCTCTGCATCTCTCAAGACATATCCGGAATGCTATGGGACACGTACAAATTGCGGGCAACTTACCTTTCCCCGCCTTGGTCTCAGATCTTGTTTCAGTAGCCGGAGTCTCCTATAGAGCTTGGGACACCAAAGCCGTGCTTCTACGGGATGATCAGTATGTCCCTAACGGGAAATACCTCAAACTCCCAGCAGCCACTACAAGCTTTCCTACTACTCCAGTTGAAGATAATCCTTCTTCAACACCACAAGCACCTACAACTGATGAATTGCTCCAGCAGATAATCGAAAGGTTGGATCGGCAATAACAGAAAGCAAAGATGAGAGAGCGCCGTAACGAGCGCCGATTCAAACACCTCAAGGAGCTACTCAAGGGACACTTCAAGGACTCGGATACCCTGGACTCCACTTCTTTTACTAGCACAGGGAGCCATAATGGTCCCGACTATGGAGATACTGCCACCAGCCCACCCCTGTTCTTGACAGACAGCATCGAAGACGGTGCAAAGCCTTAAGTGTGGGGAGGTCGGTCAGTACCTGACTTCCGGAGGTAATTTCTCTTCTCTAGCACCAATAATACTCACTTATCCAAATTAAGCCTACCCTTTTCAATTACCTTTGTTAACCACTTTGAGCCTTTAAATCCCATTTGTTCTATATTTTACCACATTACTAACCTTAAGCTGAAAAACAATTGTATATCCCAAATTGAATCTTTGGTTAGCTTAAGATAGAATTGTGTGTGCTAGTTAAGTATGGGAAATTGTGGGAATAAAAGTTGTTAAGGGAATGTGTCATGAGAATTTAATGGGAATTTGGATACCTTCTCATGTGAAACTATAAGAATTAAAAATCTATGTGCATTGATAAGCTATATTTATTTTAATGTGAAAAAAAAATAAAAAATAAAAAAAATTTATATAAATAAATAAGGGGACAAAAATTTCCCCAATGTTAAATTCAGAATTCAAAGATCAATGCATGTATGATAGAACCAAATATAAAGTTGATACATGAGTATGGATAGAAAAAGGAAATTCTGGGTAGCTAGGTATGAACTTTAAGATTACATTAAAAATATATAGGTTGGGTTGAAGCTTAGGTTAATTAAAGATTCAATTTATTAGCTCACTTGACCAAATGTTTACCCCTACCTGTACCTTAGCCCCATTACAACCTTGAAAAGACCTCATGATGTTTGCATTGGTATATTAACTATTGTTGATTGGTTAGGAGAAGAACAAAAGTTAGAAAGCATGATTAGAGAAGGATAAAGTGATTACCCTATACACTAGAGATTAGAGCATACATACATTATCAGTGGGGGTTCAATGCTTGAATTTTCATGTTCCCTGCTTTCATGAGCTATCTTCTTGCACTTTTATCTGTTTTATTGTATAATGATAGAATTAGTGGAATTTGATTTGTAATTGTTTTGAAGAGCTTATTTACTTTTGATCAAGTGGGCAAGAATCATATAGTTGCATTTATATATATATATATAGGCTTGCATTGCATTTCATGAATTTCTACATGTTCATACTTATTTCCTTATCTCCTTCAATTAAGCATGAGGACATGCTAATGTTTAAGTGTGGGGAGGTTGATAAACCACTATTTTATGATTTATATTGTATTTAATTGTGTGGTTTTATCATGATCCTTACCCACTTATTCATTAAATTAGCATGAAATTATAATTCCTTCCTGAATTTATAACATGTTTGAAAACTGCTTCCTAGAGACTTTAATTATGTAATTTTAATTCCCCTTTATTCCATTCGATACCGTGATCTGTGTGTTGAGTGTTTCAGACTTTATAGGGCATGAACGAGTTGGAGATTGGAAAGGAAGCTAGCAAAAATGGAAGGAACACAAGAATTTGAGGAGATAACCAGCGAGAAGTGACGCGGTCGCATGGCTCACGCGACCACACGAAGGAGAGCAAATCGCAGTGACGCGGCCGCATGGCTCACGCGGCCGCACGGATTGGAAAAGGTAAAGCGACGTGGTAGCATGGACGACGCGAACGCGTGGCAAGGAAAAATGCGAATGACGGGTCCGCATGGATGATGCGATCGCGTGACATGTGCGATCTGCATAATCTGCAGAATTCGCTGGGGGCAATTTTGGACCTTATTTCGACCCAGTTTTCGGCCCGGAACAGCAGACTAGAGCCAGAGAATATGCGAAAACAAAAGACAACATTCATTCTACACAGTTTTCAGTTTTAGATCTAGTTTTACTCCTTTAGGTTTCTTTCTCTAGGTTTAAGAATTTTAATTTTCAATTGGTCTTAGCATTGGAACATTGAGAAGAGTTATTTCCTCATCAAGACTTCGTCATTCTAGTTCGTTCTCTTAACTTGGTTTTATTCTTCCATGTTCTTTGCTTTGTTCAATTTTGTCATTTGAATACTTTCATGATTATTTAGTACAAGGATTATTTCTTCTATTTTAATTTATTTTCCATTCCAATAATCATGTCTTCTTTTAATTCCCTTTCATGTGTTATGGATTTATTATTTACAATTTGTGAGTAGTTCCCTCACTTAATGGGGAGTTGATTGAAAGGAACTCTTGAGTTGGAAGGATTGAAAGAAAATTTGTAATTGGGTTAACTGTTGGATTGTTATCTGATCACTAACACCAATCCCTTTGAACTAAGTGGGTTGCAACTCGTGAACAGATCTAGCATTCCAACTTGTTTGACTTTCCTTTACCTAGTAAAGGATAACTAAACAGAACAACCATTAATTATAAATTAATCTTGAAATCATCCCATCAATGATAGAGATTCCAACTAATCAACTCCCAGTCAAGGGTTTTATTCATATTATTTGAATTTTCTCAATTTAATTTTCCACCTACTTAACTCAACTTCTTGGAACATCTGATTAATAAAATAGCACACTTTTCTGCAACTCGTTGGGAGACGACCTGGGACTTAAACTCCCAATAATTTTTAATTTAAACTCTCTGTGACATATTTCTAAATTGATAGGCAGATTTTCGGTGAGTTAAGAACTATACTTGCAACATAACTATTTTAATAATTTTAGAGACTTCAGCTTGCCCATTTGTCTGTGGATGATATGGAGTCGCCACCTTGTGGCGAATCCCATACCGGACCATGGCAGAGTAAAGCTGTTTGTTGCAGAAGTGAGTGCCCCCATCACTGATTAGTACCTTGGGAACACCAAACTTGCTGAATATATGTTGCTGGAGGAACTTCAGCACTGTTTTAGTATCATTGGTGGGTGTGGCAATGGCCTCAACCCATTTTGATACATAGTCAACTGCCACCAGAATATAAGTGTTTGAGTATGATGGTGGGAAAGGCCTCATGAAATCAATACCCCATACATCAAATAACTCAATCTCCAAGATTTCTTGTTGAGGCATGGCATAACTGTGAGGCAAATTACCAGCTCTCTGGCAACTGTCACAGTTACGTACAAACTCTTGGGAATCTCTGTAGAGTGTAGGCCAGTAGAAGCCACATTGGAGGACCTTGGTGGCTGTTCGCTCACCTCTGAAATGACCTCCATATTGTGACCCATGGCAATGCCATAAGATCCTTTGTGCTTCTTCTTTAGGCACACACCTACGGATTATGCCATCTGCACATCTCTTAAAGAGATTGGGTTCAACCAACAAGTAGTACTTTGCATCAGTAATTAATTTTTTCTTTTGTTGCCTGCTGTACTCCTTGGGAATGAACCTTGCAGCTTTGTAGTTTGCAATGTCTGCAAACCATGGTGTTTCCTGAATGGCAAACAAATGCTCATCAGGAAAGGTCTCAGATATTTCAAGAGAGGGGAATGACGTCCCTTCTATTGGCTCTATCCGGGACAGATGGTCAGCCACTTGGTTCTCTGTCCCTTTTCTGTCTCTTATTTCTATATCAAACTCTTGCAGAAGCAACACCCATCTTATGAGTCTGGGTTTTGAATCCTGCTTTGTGAGTAGATATTTAAGAGCAACATGATCTGTGTACACAATCACTTTTGATCCTACTAAGTATGATCTAAACTTGTCAATGGCATAAACCACTGCAAGCAATTTTTTTTCTGTGGTTGTGTAATTTTTCTGGGTATCATTCAAAACACGGCTAGCATAATAAATGACATGCAGAAGCTTGTCATGCCTCTGCCCCAGTACTGCAACAATGGCGTGATCACTGGCATCACACATTATCTCAAATGGTAATGTCCAGTCTGGTGCAGAAATAACTGGTGCTGTGACCAGCTTGGCTTTCAGCATTTCAAACGCCTACAGACACTCTGTGTCAAACACAAATGGCGTGTCAGCAGCTAGAAGATTGCTCAGAGGTTTTGCAATTTTTGAAAAATCCTTTATAAACCTCCTATAGAATATAAGCAAACACTCCGGATGGACATGTGAATGCTGTTTTCTCTTGATCCTGGGGATCTACTGCAATCTGGTTATAGCCTGAGTAGCCATCCAAAAATCAGTAATAATCATGACCTGCAAGTCTTTCTAGCATCTGGTCTATGAATGGTAAAGGAAAATTATCCTTTCTGGTGGCTGTATTGAGCCTTCTGTAGTCAATACACATGCGCCACCCTGTAACCGTTCTTGTAGGAACCAGTTCATTCTTTTCATTATGAACCACTGTCATGCCTCCCTTTTTGGGGACAACTTGGATAGGACTCACCCAGGGGCTGTCAGAAATAGGATAAATAATCCCAGCCTCCAGTAATTTGGTGACCTCTTTCTGCACCACTGCCTTCATGGCTGGATTTAGCCGCCTCTGTGGTTGAACCACTGGTTTAGCATTATCCTCCAATAAGACTTTGTGCATGCATCTAGCTGGGCTTATGCCCTTAAGGTCAAGAGTCAATAAGATCAACTTTTATGCAGTCTTTTGATGTGTCTGGATGCTGCATGGCTTTGACAGCATTCAACTTAAACTCTTCATCGTTGACTCTCAAGGTTATTTCCCCATGTTGGACATCAATGAGAGTTCGTCCAGTTGCTAGGAAGGGTCTTCCTAGAATGAGAGTAGCACTCTTGTGCTCCTCCATTTCCAGCACTACAAAGTTAGTGGGAAAGTCGAATGGCCTAACTCTGACAATCATGTCTTCAATCACGCCTAATGGGTATTTAATGGAGCCATCAGCAAGTTGGAGACATATCCGGGTTGGTTTAACTTCTTCAGTTAAACCAAGCTTTTTGATAGTAGATGCAGGTATTAGGTTGATGCTTGCCCCAAAATCATATAAAGCTGTCTTGGTGCAATTACCTTCTAATGTGCATGGTATCAGAAAACTCCCAGGGTCTTTAAGCTTTTCAGGAAAGCTTTTCAGAATGACTGCACCGCATTCTTCAGTGAGGAGAACTCTTTCAGTTTTTCTCCAATCCTTCTTATGACTCAAGATCTCTTTCATGAACTTAGCATAAGAAGGTATTTGCTCAAGTGCCTCTGCAAATGGAATCTTTATTTCAAGAGTCCTGAGATAATCTGCAAAGCAAGCAAATTGCTTATCCTGCTCTTCTTGGCAGAGTTTTTGAGGATAAGGTATCTTGGCTTTATATTCCTCAACCTTAGTTGCTGTAGGTTTATTTCCTACAAAAGTGGTTGAAGAAGCCTTTTTAGATGGGTTGTCATCAGCACTTGTGTGTGTCTGATCCCTCACTGGCAATTGAGTGCCAGAGTTAAAAGCTGGAGTGACGTTAGACGCCAGCTCCTCATCTGTTCCTGGCGTCTGAACGCCAGAACTGTGCTCCTTTTGGGCGTTCAACGCCAGATCCTTGCTTGTTTCGGGCATTGAACGCCAGTCCTGAGCATGGTCTGGGCGTTCAGCACCAGCCTTCCACCCAATTTCTGGCGTTTTAGCGCCAGAATTATTTTTCCCTAGGCTCTTACTGTCCTCAGGTGGATTTTGGGTGGTTTGCTCATTTCTTTGAGTAGTCTAGAGAGATTTGAGCTCTTTCTGTAAGCCCATAATAGAAGATGTCTAACTGAACCCACTCTGAAAACATTTCAGAGGGACATTTTCGTAGCATCTCTCTGTATCTCTCCTAGGCATCATAAAGAGATTCATTATCCCCTTGTTTAAAGCCTCGGATGTCCAGCCTTAGCTGTGTCATCCGTTTTGGAGGAAAGTATTGGTTCAGGAATTTTTCTGTCAGCTGTTTCCATGTCCTTATGCTAGCCTTAGGTTGGTTATTTAACCACCTTTTAGCTTGGTCTTTTACAGCAAATGAAAATAGTAATAATCTGTAGACATCCTGATCTACTTCCTTATCATGTACTGTGTCAGCAATCTGTAAAAACTGTGCCAGAAACTCTGTAGGTTCTTCCTGTGGAAGACCGGAATACTGACAACTTTGCTGCACCATGATAATGAGCTGAGGATTCAACTCAAAGCTACTGACTCCAATGGAGTGTATGCAAATACTACTCCTATATGAAGCAGTAGAGGGGTTAGCATATGACCCCAGAGTCCTCCTGGACTGTTCATTTCCGCTTAGGTCCATGATGGAGAAAAGGAGATGATGTAAAATAGAAGAAAATATTTTTATTTATTTAAATATTTATTTATTTCAAAAACAAAATAAATTAAAATAAAATAAATAAAAATAGGTGAAGATTTTCGAAAAAAATGAGGAGAGAGAAAGTGGTTAGGAAGTTTTGAAAAGGATATGATGATTTTTGAAAAAGGTTTTAAATTTTGAAATAAAAATCTGAATTTTAAAGGTAAATTTCGAAAATTTGCTTTAAAATAGAGAGAAAAGATATTTTTGGATTTAAAGAGGAGAGAGAAAAATAATAAGATAGTACAAGATTTAAAATTTTTAGATCTAATGCTCCTTGTTTTCGAAAATTTTGGAGGGAAAACACAAGGAACACCAAACTTAAAAATTTTAAGATCAAGACACAAGGAAACGCAAGAACACTTTGAAGACTCACAAGAACATAAGAACATGAAGAAAGAACACCAAACTTAAAATTTTTAGAAAACCAAACTAAAATTTTCGAAAAACAAAGAAAAATCAACAAGAAAACACCAAACTTAAAGTTTGGCACAAGATTTGTTCAAAGAAAAATTATTTTTGAAAAAGATTTTAAAAATAGGCTAGCCAATTACTAAGAACATAAGCACCACGCTCTAGCTAATTGAGCTATAAGTTTAAAGTGTTTTAACAAGGTATAAATAATAAAAGACTCTAAACCAAAAAGAAAAATTTTTCCTAATCTAAGCAACAAAATAAACCGTCAGTTGTCCAAACTCAAACAATCCCCGGCAACGGCGCCAAAAACTTGGTGCACGAATTGTAAATCACACTTTTTACAACTCGTACCACTAACCAGCAAGTGCACTGGGTCGTCCAAGTAATACCTTACGTGAGTAAGGGTTGATCCCACGGAGATTGTTGGCTTGAAGCAATCTATGGTTATCTTGTAACTCTTAGTCAGGAAAACAATAAAATAATTCACTTATCAAATTTGATTGCAAGGAATAAAAGGGCAGAACACAAATTATACTTGTATGCAATGATGGAGAATATGTTGGAGTTTTGGAGATGCTTTGTCTTCTGAAATTCTGCTTTCCTCTGTTTTCTGATTCACGCACGCACGTCCTCCTATGGCAAGCTGTGTGTTGGTGGATCACCGTTGTCAATGGCTACCATCCATCCTACCAGTGAAAAGGGTCCAGATGCGCTGTCACCGCACGGCTAATCATCTGCAGGTTCTCAATCGTACCGGAATAGGATTTACTATCCTTTTGCGTCTATCACTACGCCCAGCACTCGCGAGTTTGAAGCTCGTCACAATCATTCAATCCCTGAATCCTACTCGGAATACCACAGACAAGGTTTAGACTTTCCGGATTCTCTCGAATGCTGCCATCAATCTAGCTTATACCACGAAGATTCTGATTAAGAGATCTAAGAGATATTCATTCATTCTACGGTGGAACGTAAGTGGTTGTCAGGCACGCGTTCGTAGAGGAATGATGATGAACTTGTAACTTGTTTCTGGCGCTGGACGCCAGACTGCAACATGGAACTGGTGTTGAACGCCAGTTTACGTCATTTATCCTTGAGCAAAGTATAAACTATTATATATTGCTGGAAAGCCCTGGATGTTTATTTTCCAACGCAATTGGAAGCGCGCCATTTGGAGTTCTGTAGCTCCAGAAAATTCATTCCAAGTGCAGGGAGGTCAGAATCCAACAGCATCAGCAGTCCTTTTTCAGCCTGAATCAGATTTCTGCTCAGCTCCCTCAATTTCAGCCAGAAAATACCTGAAATTACAGAAAAATACACAAACTCACAGTAAAGTCCAGAAATATGAATTTTGCCTAGAAACTACTGAAAATAAACTAAAAACTAACTAAAACACACTAAAAACTATATGAAATTAACCCCAAAAAGCGTATAAAATATCCGCTCATCAGCAGCGACGCGAACGCATGGACGACGCAGCCGCGTGCCTAGCACGAAAAGGCATCGATGCGAACGCGTGACTGACGCGGATGCGTGCTTTGAGCAGAATGCAAATGACGCGTACGCGTGACCGAAGCGAACGCGTGACAAGGAAAACTATCAGATGACGCGAACGCGTGACCTACGCGAACGCGTGACAGACGCCACGCACCAGAATCTGCAGAAAACGCCCCCAGCGATTTCTGGACCCTTTTTTGGCCCAATTCTGAATCCAGAAACACAGAATATAAGCCAGAGAATGGAGAAATCAGAGGAGAGAACGGATCATACATTCATAATTCATAATTTTAGGATTAGGTGTAGTTTTTAGAGAGAGAGGTTCTCTCCTCTCTCTTAGGATTTAGGATTTTAGGATTTCTATTAGTTTAGTTCATTTCATCTTCAGTCACAGGTTCAATATTCCTTTTACTTTATATTTCTCTTCTACTTTCAGATACTTTAATGCTTTTATTTGTTAATTACTTAAGTTGCCAAATTGGCTTATGAACCATTCATGTTAGGATTTTCTTTATTTAAATAAACTGAGGTATTTCAGATTTATGATTCTTATTTAGCTTTTTATATTCTTGGATTTAATTGATTAATTGGAGGCTCTTGAGTTATCAATTAAACTCATCGTGATTGATAATTGTTATTTTTGCTAATTGAATTGAATTCCAATAACTCTAGTCCTTTCTTAGGAATTGGCTAGGACCTGAAGATCAAACTAATTAGTCCACTTGACTTTCCTTTGCTTTAGTAAAGGTTAACTAAGTGGGATTAAAACTCAATTCTCATCACCATCGATAAGGATAACTAGGATAGGACTTCCGAATTCTCATACCTTACCAAGAGTTCTTTTTTTCATATAATTATTAATTTATTTTTCTTGTCGTTTAAACTAATTGTTACTTATTTTAAAAACCCCCAATTTACAAGACTCATAACCAATAATAAGAACACCTCCCTGTAATTCCTTGAGAAGATGACCCGAGGTTTAAATACTTCGGTTATCAATTTCAAAGGGGTTTGTTACTTGTGACAACCAAAACGTTTGTACGAAAGGATTTTCTGTTGGTTTAGAAGCTATACTTACAACGCAACTATATTTGTGAATTTCTTTACCGGCAGGCAATCCAATCGTTCAGTTAGCAAGGGTTTTATGTAGGTTTTTTAGTAGATTAGAACATGTATATACCTGAGGGGTGTCAGTGTATTTATAGTAGAGAAGATAACCACCTTTGTTGGAGTAGTTCCATCTTTGTTGATGGATGACCGTTCTCTTTATCTTATGAGTCTATTAAGATCTCCCTTTTAGATATCGACGAGAGATTTGCAGGAGCAGTTACTTGTTTGGACAAATAAGACTGAACCTCTCTGTCGGTGTCCGACCTCTTAGAATAGGTCGGGCAATGAATTGAACCCACCTTTTAAGGTTGGGTCTTTCATCTTTATTAAGCCTGACTTTATGTTTTGGGGTAGGACATAAACAATAATCAAATAAAAAATATCATCAATAGATATAAATCAATAATTATCGTTACATGTCCACTCTTATTTAGTCCACCATCACTTATTATTATTATTATTATTATTATTATTATTAAAGTATTAACAGTATAAAATATTTTATACAATCGCACAATCACATATCCTTTTAGATGATCATTCATGTAGTCAATGAAAATAATAGTTATTTTTTATATGTGGCGTTATATAATGTGTAAAACTATTTTACACTAACAATACATCAAAATTAAATTCTTAACTAAAAATAAAAAAACATACATATTCATACCTTGACCCAATAACTAAAGTCAGGCTCAAAGACGATAAAAGCCCAATCCATGAAGGGGGCCTCCAACCCGTACCTGACCTCTTTAAAGAGGTCGGACACGAATACGCTGATAAAGGGTCGGTTTACTTATCCAAACAGGTAAATCGCTTCCGCAAATTTCTCCCAACATCTCTACCTCGTATATAAGGTAATTCTCAACAAATTCCAAGATAAAGGGAACAATTATCTACCAATAAATATAGAACTACTCCAACAAAAGTGATTATTCGCTCTACTATAAGTATCTTGACACTGCTCATGTATAACTTACGTTCTAATCTACTAAAAAATCTATCTAAAGCTCTTATTAACTTAAGTATTGGAGTATTTTGCAGGTACCATCTTCCCACATTCTCATGAAGAACTCGGACAGGCGGCACCTCGACATCAACAAATCGAATGTTGCTATGCAAAAGAACTTGGACTTTACGTTCAAATTCAAATCAACGTTTTAGATCAATCTCGAAATAATATGTATAACAAAAAATAGTCTGACTTAATAATAACTAAATTGTTCTTTATTTTTAAATTTTTTATTTAAATCTCACGTCAATTAGCAACTAACAAAAAAAAAATCTAATTACTATGGTAATAATCGGGTAATATCTATGTTTCAAAAAATAGCAGTTAGACTACTTGCGTAATGGATTTATGTTCCCGATAACTATAATATTATATAATATATTAACGTGAACTACGTGACGATTGTGGGGCTACTTAACACAATGGCTTCCATAAGATTATCCTTCTTAGATTACCTTATATCCTTGGATTTTGGAAGATTTTTTTCTAATAATTTAAAAATGCCATGTACATGACAGAGGTGACCGATGACAATTCAGAATTTATGCTGCTCCTAGTTCATTAGCAATCCCACACAGAAAAAGAAAAAATAAATAAATAAACGAATAATTGAGGAATTATGATAAGTTGGTGGCTCTGTTATAAATATACTAGATTTATATGAAATTTAATAACAAAAATAAGTATCGCCAGGATCTTTTGCACCATATTTATAATTGAAAATATTTAATTAGTTATAAAATGATAAGAACAACCCCTAATTCAGTAATAAATCCAAAATACTGAACAGATTACTAAGAATTAATTTTAAATTCTGTAATTATGATAGGGAGTTTTATAATCAGTTAATCTGATCTGATCACTGAAGATAAATAACATCACAAAAATTGGAAAGAAAAAAAAAACTGCATGTGGTATTCTTATAGGCAAATTGGTTTGTAAAAATATTTTGTTTTTATTTTTTATTTTTTTTGAAAATAATTTTTCTTTTTAACTTTTTACATTTTAAAAAATACGATTGATTTTTGAAAAAGAAGATTTATTTTTAAGTATCGAAAATAATAAAAATATGTTTGGTTGGCTTATTTTTAAAATATATTTTTAGTAGTTTAAAATCATAAAACTATATTTGGATAATGTACATTGTAGTTATTTAATTTTTATTAAATTAACAATTAATTTTTATAATATATTAAAAAAAACTTGACACATAGTTGCTAATAAAACCAAATTTTATCAATATTGTAGAATAATAAATTCGAATCAGACATTCAAAAAGTGATGAACCATAGTGTGAATACAGCTGTCTCGCTTGCTCATATGATTGAAGATTCTCTCCATAAAATTGGGATATTTTTACTTCCAATTCGAATTTGTTTTAATTTCTTTTGCTATGTATATACTTATAATACCTATCCTAGTGAGACCTCGTTTTTGTGATAGTGATGCAACAAAGTGAAGAGTGGAAAAGGAGAGGTGTGTAGAGGATGCGTGGGGCAACTCATCCTTTCATATGAGCATTTATGTTATTTAGTGATGGTGAATGAACCGATCTGTATTTAAAATAAATTGTATGACCATAATTTAATTTATTATGTCTTAAATAATTTTTTTATTATTATATTAAAAAATTAATATAATAAAATTTTTGATTAAATTTAAAATTTTATTAATTCACTCACTCTGAGAATTCATAATAGTTATAATTACCATAAATTTGTCAATAAGATATTTTAAAGATAAATATGATATTAGAGTTCCTTTGACATGCAACTATCATAGTAATTAATAATGTATTTATCATACTTTGATTTTAGACACATAATGTCCTATGGTGCTAGTTGAATGGATATTCGGTATAATTCAAATACTTGTAGAATCAGTGATTAGTCAATAAAGAATCCGTCAACTCTCGGTAAAGAGTTTGAGCTCTATAATTATAATAACTAAGATGAATAAAATCTTGGCCAAGGAGATTGAATCAATGAAGAAATGAGTTTCTTTAAGTCATTCACAGTTCATTATAATAATGGTAACAAGATAGAGTTGACAATTAAACCATACTCTAAGGGTTAATAATCAAGAGTTGAAAAGATAGAAAGAATTATACTTTGTTATTCTCGAGTTCTAAGTAAAAATATATTACTTCATACTATCAGGTTGTTGAGTAATGTTGTTAGACGCTAATCTTGATTAGTAAATTTATTATGACTAATTTATTACCTGATTAATGTTGAACCTATAGGATCACATACTAATGAGTGTTCTAATTTTTATTAAATAATTATTATTTTGATTTGATCAAATAAATAATTATATTGATTCAAATAGAATATTATTATATTCTTTGCTAGCACCAAGAATATAATAATAATATGATAATTGAGAATACTAAATGAGAATCAAGAATAATTAGTTATTTTGTTTTTAACTTCGAATTTTAAGTTTGGATGAGATTCTAATCAATTATGTTTCAAATTGAATTGTGATATGATATAATATAATTTATAAGATTTCAATTTGAAATAAGAAAAGATAGGATTCAGGTTTGAAAATAAGATAAGATTTAAATTTGAAATGAGATTCAAATTTAAAATCAATAACAAATCTCATACTGTGTGCGCACGCGCGCGCGCATGCGTGTGCGCGCATGCGTGTGCGTGTGCGCGCGCGTGTGCACATAAGAGTTTTATTCCTTTACCTCTACATATATACACAAATATGTAAGCATAATTCTTGGAAGAAAAATTTATGGTATGCAAAGAGTAGCAAAGAGGTTTCTCAATTTAGATCAGATATTCATTAGTCAAGGAGTTGACAGCAAATGTTGGTCTTGGTGTGGACATGCATAAAATCTTTGTACAATCAAAAAATAAAATTTTTACTAAAGCGTACTAAGGTACATTTGTATTTGATCTATATTACTAGAATAAAATTTAAGCACAAATAAATCTTTGGGATTATTTTATTACTTCCGCTGCATGTTATGAGCACATAGTACACTACAAAAAATGTTGGTTAAAATGACGCTTATATTATGGCGGTTTTATGTAACCCCCATAATTTTTGTTAATTCCGACGGAAGTGAGAGTCTGCCATATTATTCAGGTGATTGACGGCGGTTTTTGGAGAATGAGATGGTTTGAAACCGCCATTATCTTTAGTCTTCCTTTTTCTTTTAAAGAAAAAAAGAGGTGATGCTGTTATACACAGAGAGGATGAGAGCGAGAGTAACGTGTGAACGTGACGAACCTAACCCTAGTTTCCCACTGTCGTTTATCTTTTCGCCACCGCTCAGCTCCAAGTTGCCGTAAGCAATGTTATCGTTGTTGTTGCAATTGGCGGAGGTTCTAGATCTGCTTCTTTAGCTTTGATTAGAGGTTTTATGACCACCGTTCATCTCCACTGCCATTCATCTCCGCCGTCGTTCATTTGTTCGCCACCGCTCGGCTCTAAGCTTCCTTAAGCAATGTTATCGTTGTTGCTTGATAAACCACTATTTTATGGTTTATATTGTATTTAATTATGTGGTTTTATCATGATCTTTACCCACTTATTCATTAAATAAGCATGCATTTATAATTCCTTCCTAAAGTTATTGCATGATTGAAAACTTGCTTCCTAGAGACTTTTAATTATGTATTTTATTTCTCCTTTATTCCATTTGATGCCGTGATCTGTGTGTTAAGTGTTTCAGGCTTTATAGGGCATGAATGAGTTAGAGATTGGAAAGGAAGCTTGCAAAAAAATGGAAGGAACACAAGAAATTGAGGAGATGACCAGCAAGAAGCGACGCGACCGCATTGATGACGTGACCGCGCAGAAGAGAGGAAATCGCAATGACGCGGCCGCATGGATGACGCGGCCGCGCGAATTGGAAACTGCACAAGTGACGTGAAGGCGTGGACAACACGCCTGCGTGGCAAAGCGAAACGCCGAATGACGCGTCCGCCTGAATAACGCGTCCGCGTGACATGCGCGATCTGCATAATCTGCAAAATCGCTGGGGGCGATTTCGGGCCTTATTTTGACCCAGTTTTCGGCCCAGAAAAACAGACTAGAGCCAGAGAACATGCAGAAACCAACAACAACATTCATTCCGTAGAGTTTTAAGTTTTTAGATCTAGTTTTCCTCTCCTCTAGATTTTTCTCTCTACACATTGATAGTTTTTAGGATTTGTTATTTTGATTGTTTTTGCATTGGGATATTGAGAAGAGTTATTGCCTCATCAAGACTTCGACATTCTAGTTCGTTCTCTTTACTTGTCTCGTACTCTTCCATGTTCCTTAATTTACTTAATTTTACTATTGGATTATTTTAGCATTTATTAATACAAGAATTACTTTTATTTTTAATTAATCTTTTGATCATTATTTATCATGTCTTTCTTTAATTCCCTTTCTTATGTTATGAATTTTACATTTACAATGAGCGAGTAGTTCCCTAACTTGATGAGGAGTTGATTGAAAGAAACCCTTGAGTTGGGATGCTCAAGAGAAAGATTGTAATTGGGTTTATTGTTTGATTGCTCTCTAGTCACTAACACCAATCCTCCCAAGAGCGGATTGGAACTTGTGGATAGAAACAACATTCCAACTTGTTTAACTTTCCCTTACTTAGTAAGGGACAACTAAACATAATAACCCTCAATTTTCAATTAATCTTGAGAGTACTCCAACAAAAATAGGGCTTCCAGCTAATCAACTCCCAGTCAAGGCTTTTATTTAAATTTATATAAATTCTCTAATTTAATTTTCTGCCATTCAACTCAAACCTTTTTGAAAACATCTGATTAATAAAATAGCACACTTTTCTGCAACTCGTTGGGAGACGACCTGGGATTCATACTCCCAGTATTTTAATTTTAATTTCTGTGACACCCTTCTAAATTGATAAGCGGATTTCTGGTTGGTTGAGAACTATACTTGCAATGCATATTTTATAATCATTCTTAACTCGCCAATTTCCGCCCGCATCAATTTTTGGTGCCGTTGCCGGGGAGTTGCAATAGAGTGCTAAAGTTATTGATTGGATTTTATTTATTTGCATTTTATTTTATTTTACTACTATGAGCTGCTTGTTTCTTTCGTTGGATGACCCGTTCGCTTCCTGACCCAAGCTTGCTAGTATTCGATCTTGAGATTGAAAGAACTATTTTACGAATAAGGCAAGCTCGGCG
Organism: Arachis ipaensis; assembly: GCF_000816755.2. NCBI lineage: Eukaryota > Viridiplantae > Streptophyta > Magnoliopsida > Fabales > Fabaceae > Arachis > Arachis ipaensis. Next base: position 32,968,170 of record NC_029788.2, read on the forward strand.
TCGGTTAGTCCTCTCTGAGGGCGGATCTGAAACGTCACTTGAGAAAGAAACCAGCCCCCGTTCTACTGATTTGGATGTTTTACGTGCAGGTAACATGGCATCAGCTAGAAGAGTTACTATCCAGGAGGCTGGAGCCCCTGATTTTACAATGCAACCATTTCAAGCGCATCACTCAGCGGTGGCTACAGACTTTGAAATAAAGACCGCACTGCTCAATTTGATGCCCAAGTTTCATGGCTTGCCTGCTCAAGAGCCTATCAAGCACTTGAGAGATTTTCAAGCAGCCTGTTCTACTGTCAGGCATGATGGTGCAGATGAAACTTCAATTTTGCTGAAAGCTTTCCCGTTTTCTCTTGAGGGGAAGGCAAGAGAGTGGTACTACACTCAACCAGCAGCAATTGTATCCAACTGGGATACACTGAGAAGATAATTCTTGGAAAATTTCTTTCCAGCTGAAGTTACTAATAAACTGAGGAAAGATATTTCCATGATTGTTCAGGATGATTCTGAAACTCTCTATGAGTTCTGGGAGCACTTCAATAATCTTCTGGAAGCTTCCCCTACCATATGATTGACAAGATAGTATTACTCGGTTATGTCACACAGGGCATGAGGCCCCAAGATAAGACCACATTGGAAAGCGCTAGCAATGGGTCTATGAAAAAGTACAAGACCACTGATGAGGCATGGCAATTGATCAGCGACTTAGCTGAATCTACTAGGAATCACAGGCAGAAACAAGACCGTGCAAAAGCCGTTGCAGAAGTATCCTCTAGTAGAGAGACTGCTGCTTTAACTTAGAGTATCTGTGAAATGACCAACTTGCTGAAGCAGATGCAATTGAATCAACAACAAGTTTAGCAAGCTCAACCTTCTCCACCACAGCAAAACCAACAGTTAGTCCCACAGAGAGTTTGCAGAATCTGCGCTGATTATAGCCATTATACTGATGAATGTCCGCAGCTCCAGCAGGAAGACAATACTATGACAGCCACACATAACTTCTATGACCGCCCCAACCAAGGGTACAATCAAGGTGGCAATTGCAACCACGGATGGAAAGACAATTCTAACCAGAATTGGAGGGACAACAACAACAGAGGAGGCAGAGATAATAAGGAAAATCAGAGGTGGAATAACAACAACAACAGGCAGCAGAATCAGAATCAGCCTTACAGAGCACCTCACCTAAGGCAATCCCAAGGACCACAGAATACCCTACAGCAGACCTCTCAAATTACCTATCCTTCTTCATCTGCCAATGATGACTTGCTACAATCTATTGATCGGAGATAGCAGACCATGGAAAACAACATTAATGCCACTCTAAATGGTCTGAACGCTACTTTGCAAGCTCTTGTCTCACAGATTGGTTTAATGAATAACTCCAATAACCAACCCTTAAGCTCTAGTGGAATTCCCTCTCAACCATTACCCAATCCCAAGGGTGGTATTAATGTCATCACCCTAAGGTCCGGAACCACACTGCAGGAGAGGAACCAGAAAGAGCCAAGCCCACCAGAACACACCTCAGCTGAAGAGGTAGTGGAAATAGAAGATGTTGAAGAGGAAGAAGACATACAGGACAAAACTGAAAAAGAAGAAGTTCAACCACAGGAGGAAGTATCAAAAGGCGCAGACACTGCAGAAGACACCACTCCCATTCCATTTCCACAACTTGCAAGGAAGCCCAGGAAGCAGCTGGAACCTGATCCAAAAATGGTAGAGATATTCAAAAAGGTTGAGGTAACTGTTCCTCTATTTGATGTTATTCAACAGGTACCTAAGTATGCAAAGTTTCTAAAAGATTTATGTATACATAAGGACAGTTCCCCACTGATTTTTATATCCTGGAAATGCCCCAAAATGACTCAGACAAGCCATCATCAATCCTACTCGGAAGGCCATTCTTGAAGACCTCAAAGTTTAAATTAGATGCTTTTTCAGGAACAAACTCTTTTGAAATAGATGGCCGAATAGTGATCTTCAACCTGAATAGAGTTATGACGTATCCTCCGGAGGATCACTCTATCCTCAAGTGTGACATTATAGATGAAACCGTGGCTAAAGTTCACCTGGAGGAATTTGAAGAGAAGCACACAGGACAAGGCCCAAGTGTGGGGACATTCTCAGAGGACAATGACAGTGCCTTACCACTGTTACCAGCTCCAGACAACCCAGAGCCTGAACATGATCAGAAGTTAGAGTTAAAACCCCTTCCTCCACACCTCAAATATGCTTACTGGAAGATAGACAGAGGTTTCCAGTTATCATTGCAAGGGAACTTACTTCTCAATAAGAAGAGCAGTTACTTAGTGTGCTGAGGAGGCACAAGAAGGCAATTGAGTGGAGTTTGGCAGACATAGTAGGCATAAACCCTCAAGTCTGTGAGCATAGAATATTTTTAAAAGAGGGAGCAAGACCTGTCCGTCAACCCCAGAGAAGACTGAACCCCACTATCCTAGAGGTTGTCAAAAAGGAAGTGACCAGACTACTAGAGGCAGATATCATCTATCCCATCTCAGACAGTGAATGGGTAAGCCCAGTACAAGTGGTGCCAAAGAAGTCTGGAGTCACTGCAATGAAGAATGAGCATGGAGAGCTCCTGACAACCAGAGTTCAGAACGCCTGGAGGGTCTGCATTGACTACAGACGCCTCAACCAAGCAACCCGTAAGGATCACTATCCTCTTCCATTCATTGATCAAATGCTGGATTGCCTGTCAGGTAAATTGCATTATTGTTTTTTATATGGTTACACAGGTTATTTCCAGATTCATATAGCTCCTGAGGATCATGAAAAGACCACTTTTACATGTCCTTTTGGGACTTATGCTTACAAGAGAATGCCCTTTGGCTTGTGCAATGCACCAGCTACTTTCCAGAGGTGCATGATAAGTCTTTTCTCTGATCTTATTGAGGACTGTATGGAAGTTTTTATGGATGATTTTAGTGTTTATGGCGATTCCTTTAGCCTTTGCTTAGATGGATTATCTAGAGTATTAGATAGATGTGTCAGTACAAACCTGGTATTAAATTTTGAAAAATGTCACTTTATGGTTAAACAAGGGATTGTACTAGGACATGTTGTGTCTAATACTGGCATTTCTGTAGATCCAACAAAGGTGGATGTTATTTCTAGTTTACCTTACCCCTCTTCTGTGAGGGAGGTCCGTTCTTTCCTTGGCCATGTAGGTTTTTACAGGAGGTTCATTAAGGACTTCAGTAAGGTAGCACTTCCCTTATCCAGGCTACTGCAGAAAGATATTGAGTTCGAGTTCAGTGAAAATTGCAAACAAGCGTTTGATAAGCTGAAAACCGCCCTGACTCAAGCTCCAATTGTGAGAGGACCAGACTGGAGCCAACCAATTGAAATAATATGTGATGCTTCCAACCATGCCGTAGGAGTAGCACTGGCTCAGCGTGAAGGTAAGGATCCTTTTGTTATTGCTTACGTGTCTAAAACTTTAGATGCCGCTCAGTCGAATTACACTACTACTGAGAAAGAGCTTCTTGCTATTATTTTTGCTCTGGACAAATTCCGAGCCTATTTACTTGGTACTAAAGTAGTAGTGTATTCAGACCACACAGCTCTAAAGTATTTATTATCTAAAAAGGAGTCCAAACCAAGGCTTATACATTGGATACTGCTATTACAAGAATTTGATTTAGAAATTAAGGATAGAAGTGGTAACCAAAATTTAGTGGCAGACCACCTGAGTCGCCTTGAGCACATTATAGATGACTCCACTCCTATAGCTGATAATTTCCCATTTGATAACCTGCAAGCAGTATCTGAGATAGTCCCTTGGTATGCACTTGTAGCTAATTATCTAGTTAGCCGCACTTTTCCTCCGAACTTTTCTAAGCATCAAAGAGACAAACTGAAAAGCGAGTCTAAATATTATATATGGGATGACCCATATTTATGGAGATGTGGCGCTGACCAGGTAATTAGACGGTATGTGCCTCAATCAGAATTCCAGTCCATCTTAGAGGCCTGTCACTCATCTGAGAGTGGAGGACATTTTGGCCCTCAAAGAACTACTAGAAAAATCTTAGACTGTGGATTTTAGTGGCCTACTCTTTTTAAGGACACTGCTGAATTTTGTAGATCTTGTTTTCCATGCCAGAAATTTGGTAATATATCCAGGAGGGATGAGATGCCTCAACAGATTATGCTTTTCTGTGAAATTTTTGATGTTTGGGGCATTGACTTCATGGGTCCATTTCTAAATTCTAATGATTATTTCTATATATTGTTAGCTGTGGATTACGTTTCCAAATGGGTGGAAGCAATTCCTACCCGCAATGATGATGCTAACACTGTTGTTTCCTTTGTGAGAAACCATATTATTTGTCGCTTTGGATCACCACGAGCAATCGTGAGCGATCAAGGCACCCATTTTTGTAACAGGAGACTAACAGGACTAATGAAGAAGCATGGGATAATTCATAAAGTTGCAACAGCCTACCATCCTCAGACTAATGGGCAAGCCAAGGTGTAAAATAGAGAGATAAAGCGTATCTTACAGAAGATAGTCAAACCTCATAGAAGAGACTGGAGCACCAGGCTACAAGATGCACTCTGGGCATACAGAACAGCATACAAAACACCCATTGGGATGAGTCCTTTCCGCTTAGTTTATGGAAAAGCTTGTCAACTCCCTGTTGAAGTAGAGCACAAAGCCTTCTGGGCAGTAAAGGAGTGCAACATAGGAATTGAAAAAGTCGGAGCTGAAAGGAGATTACAACTGCAAGAACTGGAGAGCCTTCGCCTAGAAGCTTATGAGAACTCAAGACTATACAAGGAGAAGATGAAGGCTGTACATGATCAGCACATCAGAAGGAAAGAGTTCCAACCTGGGGATTTAGTCCTCCTTTACAAATCTCGACTGAGGCTCATGCCAGGCAAGTTGAGATCAAGATGGGAAGGTCCATACAGAGTAGAGAAGGCCGAACCGTACGGAGTTTATCACCTAAGCCATCCTTCAAACTCCAAACTTATCAAAGTTAATGGACATTGTTTAAAGCTGTACCATGGCGAGAAGCTGAAGAAAAATAAGGAGCTTGAGATCTTCCTCTTGGAAGATCCCCACATAGCCGAAGACTGAGCTAGTGGAGCGTCCAACTTACGGACGTTAAAGCAAAGTGCTAGGTGGGAGACAACCCACCATGGTATGATCGTTCTTTTCTTTATTTTTAGTTTTCTTATTCAATAACTCTTCTCTTTATTAGTACATTTCGTGCATCTGCATCTGCATATTTTTATTAAAAAAAAAAATTCACGCGACGCGACCGCCTTATCGACGCGTCCGCGTCGTAGGTGTGGGAGAGAATAATAAATTGAACAGAGAGTCACGCGAGAGCGTGGCTGGAGGCGTGCCAATGGCACAAATTGTCCCACGCGACCATGTCATATGGGAATAATGGCCTCCCACGCGACCGCGTGCCCCACGCAGCCGCGTGACCAGGATTTCGACGTCAAAGTGGTGCACACCCGAAAGTTATGCTAGAGTGGTGCTGGACTGGTGCTGGACGCGCAGTCCCTCTCACGCGATCGCGTGCTCCACGTGTCCGCGTCGTACCCCAATAATTGACCACTCACGCGATAGCATGCCCCATGCGATCGCGTCACCCAAAATTTGGCATTTAATGATTTTGAATAGAGAGTTGTGCGAGTGCGCGGCTGCCTTCGCGCCAATGGCATAAAACGGGTCACGCGACCACGTGACCAACGTGACCGCGTCATTCAGTTTAAGCGCAAGTCGCGCGACAGCGTGCCCCACGCGACCGCGTCGCTTGCGCCGCACAGTTTTCCTAATTTGCCAATTATCATATCTTTTTCTCCCCATATCCTATTTTCTCTTTTCCCTCCTTATTTCTTCTCCCTTCCTTCCTCCCTTCTTCCTTCTTTCTCACTTTTTACTCTCTCTCACCCCCATTAACAAGGTTTTTCTTTCTCCTTCCCTCCTTACTTTTCTATTATTCTTCTTATTTTTATATGCCATCTTCTTTTCTTTTCTTTTTACCTTCATTATTCATATTTTCTTTTTCTTTCTTTCTCCTTTTTACTTGGTGTTATCAATTTATGTGAGTCATTATTTATTATTATATGCTTGTGGATTGTTGTAAATTTGTTTGACAATTATATATTACTTTTTAAGGGATTACTTGCATGTTCAAATTCTTATTTTCAAGAGCTTCTTCTACATGCATGCTATGTGTTTGTGAAAAAGCCCATATGGCATTATGAACTTCTCTACATTTTTCTACTCTAATATTCAATGCTTGCTTTCCACAAATTCCCTTTACTGTTTTATTCATTGAATTTAATTGTCAACACAAACGTGATAGTTAGTTACGAGTGATAACATATTTAAATTGGACATTGAATGCTTGATATATGCTACTCATGCTTTTGCCTGCATGCCAATAAACCCCTTGCATTTATTTGTCCCCAAATGCACCGGCTATATTTCCATTGATGACTTTTTCCATGTGGTCATAACCATGAGTTCACGTCATTCTTCTTTATTGTGCATTGATTATCACTTACACCACCCTCTTCCTTGCTCTACCCCTGTAAATTTAATTTACTTTCTCTTTCCTTTTTCAGGGAAAGGAAAGGAGAAAGCTACCCCCAAACAGCTGGCAAGAAGAGGTACAGAAAGAGCATTAGTGGCAGAAGCCTCTTCAACTATGGTAAAGCCCTCAACAAAGAAGATTAAGAGGATCATAAAGGTTGATAATAAGGAAAAAGCCTTCCCAGCAAAGGACAATGCGCGATTCCTCAATCGCTACTGTGAGCAGATGTTCCCCATCCTGGCTAAAAGGAGTTACAACAACGAATACCTTCTTCTCCTCCCGCCCAATATTGCTACCTTTGTTGAGCCGCAAATTGCCCGAAGACAATGGGATTTCCTACAGAGACAGCCAAGGCAGGTCAATCTTTCTTGGGTAGTCGAGTTCTACTCCAACTTTCACCTGCCAACCCTGCAGTCTGTCTATGTCCGTCAGAAGCAAGTCCCCATTACTGAAGAAGCCATTTAAAAAGCTCTAAGTCTTCCCCCTGTTCCAGAAGGATTGGACGCCTTTCAAGAAGCTGCACTCAAGCGCCAGATGTACCAATTTGACTGGAACGCCGTTCTCAGAGTTATCGCACTACCTGGCAGCAGATGGATCTACGGATACCATCGTACCTGCCCTAAGGGAATTTCGGCTTCAGCACTTACCTTGGAGGCTCACGTATGGGCACAGATTATGTCCCATTACGTCTTTTCGGGCACTCACGAGTCCTCCTTCACTACGGACATGGCCGTTCTACTATGGTGTATCCTTACAGACTAACCTCTGAATCTACCAAGACATATCTGGAATGCCATGGGACACGTACAAATTGCTGGCAACTTACCTTTTCCAGCCCTGGTCTCAGATCTTGTCTCAGCAGCCGGAGTCTCCTACAGAGCTGGGGACACCAAAGCCATGCTTCCACGTGATGATCAGTATGTCCCTAACGGGAAGTACCTTAGACTTCCAGCAGCCACTTTTAGCCAGCCTACTGAACCAGTTGAAGATATTCCTTCTTCAACACCACAGGCACCTACAACAGCCCAACTGCTCCATCAGATTCTTGAAAAGTTGGATCGGCATGAACAGAAAGCTAAGATGAGAGAGCGCCGTAACAAGCGCCGATTCACATACCTCAAGGAGCTGATCATGGGAAAATTGAAGGACTCAGATACCCCAGACTCCACTTCCTTTACCAGCACAGGGAGCCACGATGGCCCCGACGATGGAGATACTGCTACCAACCCACCTTTGTTCCTGACAGATGGCACTGAGGAAGGTGCAAAGCCTTAAGTGTGGGGAGGTCAGTCAGTACCTGACTTCCGGAGGTAATTTCTCTTCCCTAGCACCAATAAATTAGGATTTTTAGTTAGATTTTTCTTTTGTAGAATAGGATAAATTGCATAGTAATAGATTAGTTGCATGCATGTTCTGGTTGATTGAAAAGACAATAAGTTTCTTCTAAGACCCTATCTTTGGAACAAAATTTCACTAATTTTAATTAAAACTTTTATGTTAAATTTGCTTGAAGTTGTATTTGGAACATAATTTTTGAGCTAAAGAACACACAACCTGTGAGATTTGAGCCTTTATGAATGGTTACATTATTTAACCATAACTATTTTATTCTCGTGTGTTTACTTCTCTATGATTGTAATATATATTTTGTTTCATCCTATATGTCCAATGTTTAATGTATTTATATGCATGCATATGATTGAGGCCATTACTTGTGTTTATGTTTAATTAAAAAAAATATTCAAAAAAATAAATAAGGGGACAAAATTACCCCAATGTTAAATTAAGAATTCAAGGGTCAATGCATGTATGATAAAATTAAAATAAAAGGTTGAAACATGAGTATGGCATGTGAAAGGAAATTTCTGGGAAGCTAGGTATGAATTTTAAAAGTTATATAGAATATATATAGGTTATGTTAAAGCTTGGGTTAATTAAAGATCCAATTTATAAACTTACTTAGCCATATATATATCCTTACCCTCACCTTGGCCCCATTACAACCTTGAAAAGATCTCATGATGTTTGCATTGGTGTATTAAATGTTGTTGATTGGTTAGGAGAAGAACAAAAATTAGAAAGCATGATTAGAGAAGGATAGAGTAATTAACCTCTACACTAGAGAGACTAGAGTGTACATACATCTTCAGTGAGGGTTCAATGCTTGAAATTTTATGTTCCCTGCTTTCATGAGTTGCCTTCTTGCATTTTTAGCTGTTCTTGCTGTATAAGAATTGAATTAGTGGAATTTGATTTGTAATTGTTTTGAAGAGCTTATTTACTTTTGATCAAGTGGACAAGAATCATATAGTTGCATTTACATATATAGGTTGCATTGCATTGCATGAGTTTCACATGTTCCTACTCATTTATTTTATCTCCTTCAATTAAGCATGAGGACATGCTAATATTTAAGTATGGGGAGGTTGATAAACCACTATTTATGGTTTATATTGTGTTTAATTATGTGGTTTTATCATGATCTTTACCCACTTATTCATTAAATAAGCATGCATTTATAATTCCTTCCTAAAGTTATTGCATGATTGAAAACTTGCTTCCTAGAGACTTTTAATTATGTATTTTATTTCTCCTTTATTCCATTCGATGCCGTGATCTGTGTGTTAAGTGTTTCAGGCTTTATAGGGCATGAATGAGTTAGAGATTGGAAAGGAAGCTTGCAAAAAAAGGAAGGAACACAAGAAATTGAGGAGATGACCAGCGAGAAGTGACGTGGCCGCATGGATGACGCGACCGCGCGGAAGAGAGGAAATCGCAATGACGCGGCCGCATGGATGACGCGGCCGCGCGTATTGGAAACTGCACAAGTGACACGGAGGCGTGGACGACGCGCCCGCGTGGCAAAGCGAAACGCCGAATGACGCATCCGCCTGAATGACGCGTCCGCGTGACATGCGCGATCTGCATAATCTGCAAAATCGCTGGGGGCGATTTTGGGCCTTATTTTGACCCAGTTTTCGGCCCAGAAAAACAGACTAGAGCCAGAGAACATGTAGAAACCAACAACAACATTCATTCCGCAGAGTTTTAAGTTTTTAGATCTAGTTTTTCTCTCCTCTAGGTTTTTCTCTCTACACATTGATAGTTTTTAGGATTTGTTATTTTGATTGTTTTTGCATTGGGATATTGAGATGAGTTATTGCTTCATCAAGACTTCGACATTCTAGTTCGTTCTCTTTACTTGTCTCTTACTCTTCCATGTTCCTTAATTTACTTAATTTTACTATTAGATTATTTTAGCATTTATTAATACAAGAATTACTTTTATTTTTAATTAATCTTTTGATCATTATTTATCATGTCTTTCTTTAATTCCCTTTCTTATGTTATGAATTTTACATTTACAATGAGCGAGTAGTTTCCTAACTTGATGGGGAGTTGATTGAAAGGAACCCTTGAGTTGGGATGCTCAAGAAAAAGACTATAATTGGGTTTATTGTTGGATTGCTCTCTAGTCACTAACACCAATCCTCCCAAGAGCGGATTGGAACTTGTAGATATAAACAACATTCCAACTTGTTTAACTTTCCCTTACTGAGTAAGGGACAACTAAACATAATAACCCTCAATTGTCAATTAATCTTGAGAGTACTCCAACAAAAATAGGGCTTCCAGCTAATCAACTCCCAGTCAAGGCTTTTATTTAAATTTATATAAATTCTCTAATTTAATTTTCTGCCATTCAACTCAAACCTTTTTGAAAACATCTGATTAATAAAATAGCACACTTTTCTGCAACTCGTTGGGAGACGACCTGGGATTCATACTCCCAGTATTTTAATTTTAATTTCTGTGAGACCCTTCTAAATTGATAAGCGGATTTCTGGTTGGTTGAGAACTATACTTGAAACGCATATTTTATAATCATTCTTAACTCGCGAATTTCCGCCCGCATCATTGCTACCTTTGGCTAAGGTTCTAGGTCTGCTTCTCTGGTTTCGATTTGAAATGTTATTGTCGCCGTTCATCTCCTCGTTGCTGTTCATCTGCTCGTCGCCATTCATCTCCTCACCACCGTAAGCAACATCATTGATGTTTCCTTCGGTGGAGCTTCTACGATCAAAAGTTTTTCTTCAATTTGAGGATTTGCTTTCTCTTCACAACCTTTCATCTCCTCGCTGCCGCAAGCAACGCCGTTGTTGCTTTCTCTGGCAGAGCTTCTGAGGTCTGGTTCTTTGGCTTCAATTTGCGGATTCAATCTGGTTCTCTAGCTGCTGCGAAGCTATTGTTGCTGCCTCTGACTAAGGTTGTATGATTTGGTTCTGCCATCTATATCAATTCAGTAATCTACTTCATCTTCTTCGTTTGATTTTCCTCCTCCATATGATTAAAATAGTGTTAACTAATTTAAATTACATGATTAATGTGTAATTAATTGATGATTACCTTACTGATATTAAAGTTTCAGGAAAAAGAGGCTGCAAGTACGTTTATTCTGTTGTTAACAAGGTACTCTCATCTCACGATTCTCAGCTATTATGTTCACATTAAAACATTATTTTACATGAATAGTCGCTGTATTAGTATTTCTAACATACATGCTTTAGGGTGAGGAGCAAAAGAAATTGAACGTGCTTTCTAATGAGGTGTTTGTTAACGCCTTAATCAGTAGCGGGCGCGCTGTAAGTCTCTCTATCGGTGTAACTATCAAATGCTCCAAGTCTAATCTACCTATTACATATAAATTACTGCAATTTGTTTTCTTTTCAATGACTTCTTGTTTCAGAAGAGCTTGAAGATGCTATTTTTGAGAAGCCAAAACAGCAGGGAAAGTGAGTTTTGGAGCTTTAGAAATAACTAATACCCATTATTCACCATTTCCAACTAACAATTTCCCTATCCATTTTGCAGATATATCATTGTATTTGATCCTTTGGATGGATCCTCAAATATTGAATCTGGTGTTTCTATTGGAACTGTATGAAATTGTCATCTCAAATATAATTGCTGCATTGAAAATAATCACTGAAATTACAATGATACTTGTGTTGTTTCTGTTTCTTGTGTTTTTCTATATATATCAAATTCTACAAATCTCTATCTGAATGTATTTATATATAATTAGAGAGTTAGGAACTTCCTATAAGGAATACCTCTCATCAAACAACACTGATTACTATTTATTTATTGTTGTTGTGTTTTCTTTTTCTCAGAAACTATTAAAGCTTCTGCTATGGTCCGAGCGATCACCATTGTCAACCTTAGTGCTTTCCAAAAAGGGTAGAATCTGCTATCCAAGTTGGTGCCTCAACAAGAACAAGTCAGAGGCTAGTGTGTTAGTTTAGCATGTAGCAATTGTCTAGTTTCCATGTTGAGAATAGACTCAAGGAAGAGGTATAGAGCATCTGCTGAAATTTGACATGTTTCTGTTGTTAGATTTAGTCATAGTTTGTACACATAATAGAAGCAAAATAATTTTATTCCTCTGTGCTATCTTTATAACTTTATTCTCTCATTCCCCAAATCATTTACTTCCTCATTGTTTCTAAACTGAGGAAAATAAAAATTCGATATTTGATGCTTCCAAGTTGATAAATTTAGTGTGTGTTTCTTGTTCCTGTGTGGAAAAAGCTCGCAACTTGACCGAGGAAGAGAGGAAAGGGTACAAAGAAGTGACGTGGGACGATAAGGAAGTGTGTGAATTCTACATGGTGCGTTTTGCCCTCACGATCTCTTTGTCAACACTTGCAGCGATCTTGGTGAGTTTTATTTGTTGATTATGTTGCTTCATGCTGAGAATTGAGCATTGATGAGAGTTGATCATAACCAATGGATTCTATGACAGATTATGAAATCTGAGTTATTTGTTGTCATCTAGATTGTTGCTCTCTTGTGAAGAAATTTTAGAGACTGTTTATATTCTTATATCTTCATATCTGTCATCCTAAGGACACACTTCAATGAAATCCTAGTTAGTAAAGGTTGATTTTAAATATAAGGCTGTGTACATTCTCCCTAGAGCCCACCAAGCAGGATCCTTGTGCGCTGTTGTGCCCTTTCTTTATGGATTTTATTTGCTCATAATATTTTATTTATTATTTATTTGATTTTTATTTATATTTGCATAAAATTGCTGCAGGATCTTGCCCAAGAATATATGATCCGAAGTTGAAAGAAAGGTGAACAAGTAGATCTATTCTATTCGTATAAGGTTTTGTGTTTTGTTAAGGAACAGTGTCAAATTTCTAATAGTGCACTGCATACTATTAATCCTCTTGCTGTAATTATTTCCTAAATGATTATGTAAGAAAACCATTGTGTCTCTGATGTTAAACATTGTTGACTTGATTCTCATCAGCTTTGAGAATTCTCCAAGACATGATGCATTTGTACCCAAATTTGAAGCTAACCTTGCTCAGTTCTGTGAGAAATTGGTAAGCTACCTACATGTTTCCTAACAGTCAATTAAGTTTATTCTCTCCTATATGTTTATGAATAATTTCAATTTTTATAATTATAGGTAATGGACTTGGATAGAAGACTAAGACGTGGGCAAGAATGCCTTGCTCAAGAGGTGGAGCCAACACCAGCGCTTCCATTATAATTAAAATACATAAAATATTTTTTATGTTTATATATTGATATCATAATTCAAGCTGCCAAAGAGAAGGTTGTTGAAGAAGAGTGAAGGAAACAGAGGGAGAAGGATCATGAGAGAAGACTATACAATCTTCCTTCCATCAATATTATTTATGGAGAAAAAAAGGGTTGAGGTAGGTATTTTACTGTTGTAATTTTTTCCTCTTGCATGATTGAACTCTGAAAGTGTAGTCCAGTCTTTTCTAAATATATCTGTCATGGTTGAGAGAGGTATATTGGGTTTGAAATTGCAGTAGAACCATTTGAGAGCCCTCCATTTCCCTTAGCTGCAGAGAGAACAGGAAGAAAAGACCCTCTTGATGGCCTCAATCATTTTCTACAGAACAAGAATCTCTTACTTCATTAAGGTTTCTTTAACTGCAAACTCAACTTTTTATTATTGTGCTGTTAATATTAATATGAAGCATGAAAAAAAATCTTTTACTTGAGAAAGCAAATAGGCTCCTATAAACTCCATATAAGTCTCCTATTATGTTTGTGTGTGTGTGTGTGTGTGTGTTTTCAAATTTAGTCTTTTTTTTCCCTTTGGATGCAGGATGCAATTCCATTGAGCCAGCAATTGGAACACTACAAAGAATGTCAGAATATATTGGTGGAAGTAGTAGGACAATCAAATACTTCATCAATCATATCTGGTGCTACACATCTTGTTAGTGCTGGCAACAATGACTTCATTCAGAATTATTACATAAACCCTCTGCTTAACAAGATTTACACTGCTGATCAGTTCTTTGAAATTCTCATGCAACACTATTTTCATTGGATTATTGATATTCATCTTTATGCCCTAAATATTATATAAAAACAAAAAAAAATGAATATATAATAGAGTCCCGTTATTATTGTCCTTAATTATTACATGATATTTTTGAAATGAAGAATGTCATATAAATTATTTAATCAAATAACCACCCTTATTCTCTTGTTTAATTTGTGCGTTATAGTATTTTATAGTATTTTAAGCACCATCAACTTTATAGTATTTTAAGCACTCAAAAAGGATGCTTCCTATTTAACATTATAAGATTCTTGTGATCATTAATTTCCTTCCCTTCTCGTCTCTTAATACTCCTACAAGACTAAAGGAAAAATTGGTCCATTATGAAAAGCATAAATATGCCATACTTGTTAGTTGTTACTTTCATTAGTACGGGAAATGGTTTGAAAATTTGATAAGAGATAGGCCACCAATTAGAATCTATATATATGTACATAAGTACATTCATAGCTTTTATCATATCATATATAGGCCACCAATTAGATGAACATCAATCTCTTTTCTGATGTTTGATGCAGCGGCCGTTATAAGGATTTTATTTCAATCTATGAACTCACCTTCACAGCTAGGTTGGCAAGCGAGTGGTGATGATCCGTGTGGACAATATTGGAAAGGCATAACATGCTCAAACAACCGAGTTACAAAGATGTAGTCTTACACTCCTCTTCACTTTATACCACTTTTTATCATGATTGCATTTTGATGCTGATTTCTAAAATTATTGTTTTATTTACCAGTAAATTATCCAATCTTAAACTAACGGGAACATTGCCTTATGGATTACAACCCTTGACATCTTTGACCAACCTGTAAGATTCACTATTCTTTCATACAATATCCTGTTTTGTGTGGAAATGTAACTCGTGATGTGACTCTTCTTTTTATTGTAGAGACCTGAGTAGCAACAATCTTGGAGGTGGCATATCATACCAGCTTCCTCCAAATATGCAGCGCTTGTATGTTTCTATATATATATGGTTGTTACCCTTAAGTTTATTTCACCCATAATATTTATGGATAATAAAGTTGGAGTGTTGGAGCAAGAAACAAAGATGTCGGAGCAAGTCCCTGGGATGAAACTCACACAAGAGACCAAGAAACTAAGGCATGTTTGTTTTAAAGTTAATTACAAAAGGAGGAAACTTTTGGCCTCCAAATCTTGTTCATTATCACTTAGCTAAGCTACTTGTCTTGTATGTTCATATTCTAAGTAGTAAAAAACAGCACTTACTAGATGGTTTAAATACATTATTAGAAATTAACATAGTTTAGGAAACTAGATGGTAGATTTGACTGATTAGTGTTTATTGCAATGCTTGTATTTTAGTAAGTTTAGTAAGACAAAGTTTTGTATAGGAGTTATTATTTTTTATTTTCAATAATAAAAAATTATATATTATATTAATATTTTGTTTATGACTTATATAATATTTCATTTATGGATTATGATTTTTTGCTATTGTGAAATTTTAATACAATTATTTATATAACGCAATAAAAATGACGGTAAAAATTATTTTTTAAAACGATAAAAAATGTCACTGTCAGGGTAAAAACGGCAGTTCAAAATTGCCATTTTAACCAACCAAAACGCTATTATCAAGGTAAAAATGGCGGTTAAAAAATGCCGTTTTAACCAACCAAAACGCCACTCTGTCAGGGTAATAATGGCAGTTCAAACCACTATTTTAACCTATCCAAAAACTGTCATTTTAACCCTGGAAATAACGGCGGTTTAAACCACCATTTTAACCAACCAAAATGCCACTCTGTCAGGGTAATAATGGCAGTTCAAACCGCCGTTTTAACCTATCCAAAAACCGCCATTTTAATCCTGGAAATAACGGCGGTTTGAACCGTCGTTTTAACCTATTCAAAAACCTCCGTAATAACCAGAATGGTGCCCAGAATTACGTCGCTTTACGAAACTGCCATTATTGGTAATAATGGTGGTTCAAACCACTGTAAATACCAAAAAAACCGCTGTTTTTACCAAAATTTTTTGTAGTGGTAATCCTTCAATCTAGATCTCAAGTTGGGTTAATATATGGGAAGAGGATGGTAGACTTTCGAATTGCGGATCTAATAAATCAATGGTAGAGGATATTTGCAATATATTTTAATGTTTAAGTCAATAATAGTCTAAGAAGTATACGGATTAGGATGAGATAACATATTTCCAGTACATGTTGAGCCTTTTTATTTCTAGTGTTTGGATAAAATATTCCAACATGATGTGAATAAAATTCCTTCAAATTTGGTGTTGATCCACTCAAGATATAAATCTGGTTGCTCTTTGTATGATTAATGTGAGTCAAAGAGGGTATTATTTGGCTGGCCAACATACCAGAACTAACAAGGGAGCTAGTCCAAAGCATTGCCCCCACGAAAGCCAGTACTAGAACAAGTTTTGAGTTTCAAGATCCGTAGCTGGAGCATTGTGTTACGATCCGTGGTTTGTGTATGCGAATTTTTATAGGAATCTTTTCACTTATTGCACCATGTCCAGTGGCATCTTTCAAATGGTGAGGAAGTCATTTACGACATTTTTCCATTAGATGAAGAAGAAATAGGGTAGTGCGCTCGTATTTTCGAATGATAGCCTGTTTACTTACTCCTTTTCCACTGAAATGCACTCAAGAAGGCTTGTTCATTTGGATACTCTTTTATTTTGTTTTAAATTTTACCTTTTACATTGTCACTTTTGTGGAGGAACCTCTTGAGAGAGAAGTGTAGGAAAAAGAGGGTTTTTTGTCTTTGAACTTTATTAGTTACTTTTTCTAGCGTTGTTACTTTCTTCTCCATGTATTGCATTCTTCTCTTCCTACTTGAGATTTACCATGGTTACTGTCTATAATTATTTGATTTTAGATTCTTATTTTTTTGCTTCAAATGTGTCTTCATTGTTTGTGTTTGTTTCGCATATTGTAGGGGAGTAATGACTACCCTTTGTAGAGGCACTCTGACTTGGCTGCGCTCGATGCTTTTCTAAAGGGACTAGGGCTGCACTAGCCATAACTTACCTAGTAGGATAATGGCAAGAACGCTACCTCCTTTGCCATGATTCTTTCTTTCCATTATTCTTTTCTTTTATTTATTCTTTCTCTCATTGTTTTTATTTTGGTAGTAGTAGAACTGCCATGCCACAACAAGTTATGTTTCATGTTGGCTTTTACTTTTCATTTTCTTGCTTTTACCATTTTTTCTTTGGTCCTTGAGGTATTACTTTGTCAAATTATAATCCTTTCCTTATTATAGGTGCTCTAAGAAAAATAGGTAGGCTAAAGAAATCATTGCAAACATTTCATGATAAGCTCCATCTTTCACTGGGGGAAAGGCATCTTTATGGATTTTTTGCATTTTATAGCCAAGAATGGGACTCTTAATCTCTAGGAACTAGTTCAAGGTAAGGGATACGCCGTAAAGACAAATCTTTGTTGAAAACATTTGTGTTTAAAGTGCTTTTCTTTTATTTGCCTTTTTTATTTCATATTATCCTCATTTTAAAATCAATTTTCTTTTCATATTTAAATTTTGGTCGAATGGCTCGAATAAACAAACTTTAAATCCTCTAAGCTTAACTGCTTGTAGCAACACAAGATACCGCTACATCAAGCTCCACCGTTTCCTTCACTATAATCTCCGCTGCTCTCTGATGAAGCAAAACCGTCAGCTAAAAATTTCTTCTAGGTTAGAGGAAATAACTTCATTGCAAGTATAGTTCCCAACCGACAAGCAATGCTCAATCAAAGTTTAATTTGGTTGTCACTAGTACAACCCCAATAAAATAATCGAGAGTAATAATCGTGGGTCATTCTCCATAGGAATTACAATGAGGTGCTTTATTATTGGCTATGAAGATGCAAGGGGGTTTGATTTATAAGAGGGGAAGAAAATAAATGACAAGAAAAGTAAAGCAAGTAACTAAAGAAAGCAATTAATAAAGAGACATTCATGGCAAGGATTGAGAATATAGACTTTCTATCCTAGTCATACAATGATTAACAAGAGCTTATCCTATTTCGTCATCCCTAACAATGGAAGGAGGTACAATGTTATCTTCACATTGAGAGAAAGTCAAATAAGACTATCTAATCTCAATCCAAAAGTCCTAATCAACTTACTAATTGAATTAGCAAGATATTAGAGTCAATGGAAATAATACTAGCTAACAACTCTAGATCACCAACATAGGTTTGGTCTTAATGACTCAAGATTGCTTAATTCCTCTTTCCAAGCCAAGAATGCTCAAAAATCTACTCTAACATCCAACCAAACATTTTATCAAACACTTGGAAGGCATAAAAGGAAAGCATATTAAAATTAAATTGCAAGAAATATAAAATCTAACAACTACCAATTGCAAGGAAACAAAAACAACAATCCAATTAACAATAAAAGAACATCAAACATGAAATTGCATTGAATGAAAATCTACTACTACCCAATACAGGAAATTAACAACAACAACTAAAGAGAGCACACTAAGCATGAAATACATCAAAATTGCATTAAAGAGAATGGAAATTAACAAGAGTGTTCACAACATAAAAATGGCCAAAATGAGAAATTAACAAGAGAAAATAGGAGAATCAAAATAATACAACAAGGAATTGTAAAGAAGACAAGATGAAAACAAGGAATTAAACCTAGATCTAGGAGAATTTGACCTATTCCTAACCTAATTCTAGAGAAAAGAGGGAGATTCTCTCTCTAGAAACTAACTACATGCTTCCTAATCTACAACTAATTGCTCCCCCTTTGCCCAATCTTGAATTCTGCATGAAATAGCCTTAGGAATGAGTTGGATTTGGGCATGGGCAGCTCAAAAATCGCCCCCAGCATTTTCACTTTAATGAGGTCACGTGTGAGTTGTAATGCGTACGCATGGGTCACGCGTACACGTCGCTTTGCTTTTCCTTCTCATGCGTATGCGTCATGTCATGGACTACAAGAAAACCAGGATTTTGCTACGCTTTTAAAGCGTAGCGAAAAGTGGGAAAAAGCGTAGCGATAACTTTTCGCCACGCTTTTTAAGCAACCGGCACGCTTTTAAAAGGGTCACAACTGCTAGCGTGCCGGTTGCTCTATCGGCACGCTTTTGGTGACCTATGGCCATGCTTTTTTTGTCACCACGCTTTTATCTATTGCCACGCGTTTAAGCGTAGCCGTATGCGAGAGGATATGGCTACGCTTTTAAAGTGTGCCAGTAGCTAGATTTGGCTACACTTTTAAAGGGTGCCAATAGCTAGAGATACGGCTACGCTTTTAAAGTGTAGCAAAGTCACGAGATATGGCTACACTTTTAAAGCGTGCCAATAACTACAGATATAGCTACGCTTTTAAAGCGTGCCAATAGCTATAGATATGGCTACGCTTTAAAGCGTGGCGAAAAGTGGTGGTTGTACGAAATAGCTACACTTTTAAAACGTGGTTATAAGTTTGTTCAAGTTCAATTTTTTTTAAATCTTCCTAATAAAACCTAATAAAATTCATAGATAATATAAAATTTAAACAATATAAAACCTTAATAACAATTTTAATTACTATTAACATAAAACCTTCATAACAATTTTAATTACTATTAACAATATAAAATCTTCATAAACTTGTACACCAAATATAGTGGTTGATCACATGACAAGCTTTAACAAAAAATCAAAATGATAACAACTACCCATGAATTTGTAATACATGCATTATAATTCCAACAACTATTACATTATCTTCTACCTTTAAAAACTACAAAATACACATTAAAAACTACAAAATACCCTTCCCTCTTGTGATGTCTTGCTGGTCATCTGAGATATCATAGGCCAACCCTTTCCATCTGTCCTTATTTGTCTGCTTGTCCTCATCGATCTCCACAATCTTGAAGCTTCCAGAGGAAACCTTGCTGCTGCTGGGGATTCTTGATATAACCTTCTTCAAGCTGCTTCCAAAGAAAGCTGATGAACTGGAAACTGATGAAGCCACAGCTCCAGAACCATTCAAACTCACCTATAATGTAAAATTACATTATTCTCTTGTTATTTAAGAGTTACTACTCTATTCAAAACTCTAATCAAGTTTTTTTTACTATACAAGAAATCATGAACC
This sequence comes from Arachis ipaensis, assembly GCF_000816755.2. NCBI lineage: Eukaryota > Viridiplantae > Streptophyta > Magnoliopsida > Fabales > Fabaceae > Arachis > Arachis ipaensis. Next base: position 32,988,258 of record NC_029788.2, read on the forward strand.
GCATCTAGATATATCGATAACTCACAAATTAATGAAAAACAAGACAATGACTGCAGAGCCTAACCTGAACCTCAAGTTGCCATCATGAGAGAAGTTTCATATGTAGATTAAATGTGAAATTTTATAGCATCATAGTTTTAACTAATCATTAAATGCTTTACTTTGCTGCATTGAACTGCCGGCAATGTTTATGCCTAGTGGTAAGCAAATAATATAACTCACAAAAAAAGAGTAAGATTAATAGAAAATAATAGAGCTAATCCTGAGAAGAATTCCAAGGTCCAGAAAATTCAATGCTATTAGAAAATTTTCTTTTATGAGTTGTTTATGTGTTCAACATCGTTCTAAATCTCATGGATAGCTACTGAAGACCAAGACCTATCTAATTTTGTAGGTTAAGGAAAATTTCACAAGGTGACCAAATAAAAGGCACAACTACCGTTGGAACTAGCACCAATAGTTCACTAATTGCCTCAAAACAAAGCACATACTGGACCTGATAGCTTGACCAATGTTCTTCATAAGCAACACAGCTATTAAGGTCTTACCAGCACCTGTATCCAACATTGCTATTGTATTCCTCTTCTTTGCAACTTCAAATACTTTTAATTGATACCTATACGGAAAACAAGAAACCGCAATAATACAAATATAGGCAAGGTTACATTACCTGATTACCATCATCAAAATAAAGAAATTGCAAGAAACAACAAAGACTCAAACTTCAATGAATTATGATCATTCTGCGGCATTACCCCCAGATGAAACACTAGAATAAAAAAGAAGGGTGAAACAAACAGGAATAAAATTAACTATTTAATTAAACAGAAGAAAAAAATTAAGCCCAAGAAAGAGAGAAGAAAAGGAGGTAACCTCTGGGGTCCATGGTCTGGGGTGTCTCGGAAGGGGGTGATTCTGATTCTGATTCCTCAGCACAAGGTTTTGGGTATAAGTGTTTAAAGGTTCGGTTGGGACAAGGTTGGTTCTGGTTTGATGAATCCATGTTGAAGAGAAAATGAAAAAGGAAGAAAATTTGGCAGTGAAAACAATAAATGTACCTCTCAAATGTAAATGTAATAACTTATGTAATTGTACCTCTTCAATATGATATCCTTTTCTGGATGCTCTGACTATCATCTCCATTTGAAAGACATATCCCTTACTAATGCAGCAACTAATGATGTCTTCAAGCATAGACTTCCTATAAAGTCTACCAATACCAAGAATAAATTGATTTCAAATTGTGGAAGCAAGGCAGAAACTTACTATCAACAATGTATTTAATACAAAGTATCAATATCAATACCTAAATGATCTTGTCAAATCTAAGACACCAGGCCATAAAAATGTTTAAGCAAGAACATTTGCTCCCCTGCTTCTTAGTTTGCACATAAGATTTCATCCATGCACACCACCACCTTTAACATAACGAGTACCAGTAATTATATCTGCTCTAGCTTCCATTTGCTTGCTGAAAAATGTGAGATTAATGGTGATAGGTGTTCATATAAAGATGGCATAGGCAGTTAACGAGAAAGTGAGAAATGACTTATTGAAAGTTTCCCTTACCTAATGAATTTTGGCAAATATTTTGGCTGCAGAAGAACTAACAGATCAGACAAGGAAAAAAAATAAATAAGAAGAGGTTAACACGATTCTGCTACAAATAATTCTCTAAACTAAAAATGAAGTTCATCTAATTCTTCTCTTATTTTTTATTATTTGTTCCAAATTTAATCACAAATAATAACTACAATCTATCATTTACATGTTAACAGCAAAACTTACATGGTACGACAGATCAGCATCCATGATGACAACAAAATTTCCAGATGCATGCATGCCATGAATATAAGCAGTTCCTGTACATGAATTTTATCAAAGGCTAATACAATCAAAATCATTTAGCAAAAGTATCAAGTATATACCTAAACCCAGCTTCTTAGATCTCAGCAGGGATGAACATGTTTCCTTGGTTCATCAGAACCACCTTGTTCACCTCCACCTCCGTCAACACTATCACACTGCTTCCCAATATGCTCGTCTTGAACATCTACTCACATACCTACAAACATTTCAATTTCCTTTCTATCTTAATTATTGAAACTTGAAAGGATCCATCCATATACATATCCATCCTTCATCGTTGTAAAGCTATAGTACACTCGTTAATTCTCTCGTTTCGTCTTTTCAGTACTTTTCATAGGGTAAAACGTACAAGTCTACAACTGAACTCACCTTTGTCTTTCTCCCTCGCCATGCAAATTATAATCAAAACTAGAATTAAATAAACTTGACAAGTTCTTAATTAAAGACAAAAAAAAAGAGAAAAAAGCTTAAATAGTTAATACTGCAAGTCAAAATAAATAAAGAAACTGAATTTAGTGTCACCAAATATTTAGTTAAATAAACTAAAACTGAATCTGCTTAATTGCTGCATTTATATGGCCTGGCTTTATACTCAAAATCATAAACCAAACCATAAATTTAACTGCAATTTGGTTCAGCTTTGTTCTGATCTTTGCTACAGATGGAAAATGACACTCAGCAAGGTTAACCCAATTACATGCTCTGAATTGAGACATTACATGTAACTATTTTGCTTGATATATGTGTAAAGCATTCAACAATTTCATGGATAAAAGATGCTACCTACCAATGTATAGGAAAGCGAGAAATACCAAAGGAGGATGACACTCACATTTAAATCTATTGAGCACAATGGGGAATTATGGCTAGAGAACTGAAATACCAAAGGAGGATGACATATTTTTAAATCTATTGACCTTTGGCTAGCCTCTCTTCCCCCTCCTGCAATTTCTTTTCCCATTCTCGCAAGTCCTCTATCTGCTTTGATAAAGTACTCTCATGTGATTCTTGCCTGTTGCAAATCATATCATAATGCATTATAAACAAGTACAGCTACATATTACAATAAGAAAATAGTAAAACCTTTTAAGAACAAATAGTTTAGAGTTATCATGAGTACTCTGCAATTAGAGATAAGCGATCCCTTCGAAGCAAAGCTTCTTGAGACTCAAGATCGTGTGATTTTCTGTCAATCTCTTAACTCTTTCTGCTTATTTCTGCAAGTTTGGCATCAGCAGAGCGCAACTTTCCTTCCACTTCTAAAGATTTCTCTTCAATGCTAGCAACCAATGCATTTGCTTCCGCCAACTTTGACTCTGCAGAAAATTTAATATTTGCGTGCTCTGAGTGCATTTCTCGCACAACCTTCTCTAACTGTTTATGCAAAAATGTTTACATATTAGCAAGCAGTAATTGTTAATTGTTAATTATTAAAATAAGAAAAGAATAATCATGGTTTCCACAAATAAGCTTTAATATAAGAATCATGCTTTTCTTTATTTTGAAAAAGAAGAATTAACACTAAGACAAGTATTTATATAATAATTAAAAAAACTTACATCAAGCACACATTCTTTCTCAACACCCAAGGCCTTCCTCAGATGCTCTTCCCGCTTCTCTGCCTCAAAGATGGCAATTAAATGAGCAGATTTTTCTCTTTCAAGAGCATCCTTCACTTCTGCCAAATCTTGATTCAGCTCATTATACTTAGAGCTCCACTCTTTTTTCTCAATCAAGAGAAGCCCCATATTATATTGATACGCATAAAGCTGGCCCCAAAAAAAGAAAACAAATTAGCTAAAAGAAAATTAACCAAAGTAACCATGAACAACAAACAGTGTACACTACTACATATAGATAAAAGTGGACATTTGACCAAAATCCAATTTCCTTAAGCAGTAGCAAAATTGGAAGAAAGTAAAGAAGAAAACACTGGAAAAGGGACATTAGAAAGCTTTATGAACTAATACCCACAAGACAAAGACAGACTTGAGAGCTAAATTGCCACAAGCCTAGTTCTTTGGACAACATAACAAGCCGCCAACCCAAAACCAAAGTTAAAGTTTCAGTGCTCAAAAAGTAGGTTGAAATTTCACGAAACAGCCTGAATCCGGTTTACACTGGAATTACTCTCTTAATTTATAAAATAGTACTTCGAGTTCCGGAACTGCAGAAAATAAGAAATAAGAACCAAACATTCAAATCAAAACCAAGAAGTTTAACCAAGAGAATACTAGAGAACTGCAGAAAATATGCCAACCAAGAATCAAGAACAAATTAAAAATCATAACAAAAATCAAGAACTGAAATACTTAGGAACAAACCAGAATTAACTCAAGAATAGAATAGAAAAACAAATAGAAGCAGTGAAAAATTAGACAAAAAAATCAAGAACCAACCTAAGTCAGAGGCTCCATTCTTGATGATGCAAACAGAGAGTGGCAGAGTGGAGGGAGGAGTGGAGGAAGACGTGGTGGCTGCCAGAAAGCGAGCGGCAACGCGGAAGGGAGGGCTTCGTCGTTCTTCACGGAAGCGAAGAAGCAGGAAGCGAGCGGCAGCGTGGAAGGGAGGACTTCGTCGTTCTCCACGAAAGCGAAGAAGTAGGAAGCGAGCGGCAGCGCGGAAGGGAGGGCTTCGTCGTTCTTCACGGACTGTCGTCCGAGTGGTACTTCGTTGGAGTGTTGTCGTCGCGGTGAGGGCAGGGGTTAGGGCTTTCGAAGAAAGGTTAAGGCAAGCACAATGAAGAAGGGTTAGCTAGGGCTTTCGAAGGGGGCAGTGGTGAGGCACAATGGAGATTGGTGGTCGCCATTAGGGCTTTCGAAGGAGGAGTTAGGGCAGGGCACAAAGAAGGAGTTAGCTAGGGCTTTTTTTCTCTAAGTCTTTGAATCACGAAGAATTGAACTCTGGAGCATTTTTGGTTAATTCGAGCTTCTTTATTTTTTTTTCTGAGGGAACCTTTTGGCCACGCTTTTGAAGCGTGCCAAAAGGCTTGTAGGAAACGGCTACGCTTCTGAAACGTCACAATAATAAATTTCTGTTGCCACGCTTTAAAAGCGTGCCGAAATCTCTCTATGGCTACGCTTTATAAGCGTGGCAAAAAAAAAACGTAGCTAAATCTCGCATCAACGGCCACCCTCATAAAAGCGTGGCCGTTGACCCTTTTTGCCACGCTTTTAAAGCGTAGCAAAAAAAACGTGGCCAAATCTCTATTCAAACGCCACCCTCACATAAGCGTGGCCATAGACCACTTTTGGCCACGCTTTTAAAGCGTAGAAAAAAAAAGCGTGGCCATAGGCCTTTTTTCTTGTAGTGATGCGTACGCGTCACCTGGCGACCTCATCTCCACGCGTGCGCGTCTTCCACGCGTGCGCGTCGATGTATGCACTCCAAATCCTCATTTTTTCATGAATTCTCCACTTTGCATGCTTTTCTCTTCACTTCTTCCATCAAATACTTGCCTTATGAACCTGAAATCAATCAACAAACACGTCAAGACATCGAATGGAATTAAAGTGAATTAAATATAGCTCTTTTAAGATCCAAAAAGCATGTTTTTACACTTAAGCACAAATTAAAGTAGAATTACAAAACTATGCTATTTCATTGAATAAATCTAAGAAAAGGTGATAAAATCCGCTAAATTAAGCACAAGATAAACCACAAAATTGGGGTTTATCAAATCTCCCCACACTTAAACCAAACACGTCCTCATGCTAAACTCAAAAAAGAAACAAAGGGTATAGACATTTATTCAATGCAAACTACCTAAATTCAACCAATCTAATTGTAACTACCTAAATGAATACAACTACTTAGTCAAAATAAATTAAGTTCCAAGAATATATATACAAGTACAAGGGCTAAGGTAATAGCAATCAAATCAAACCCACAATTGATTTGAGTTATTAAAAGAATTTATAAACTTGTAAGAAAAGAGATGATCATGGGTGAAAACATGTAATTGAGCAATCGAACCCTCACCGGATGTGTATCCGCTCTAGTCACTCAAGTGTATGGGGTTGATTCACTCAATTCTCCCCTAATCATGCTTTCCGAGATTTGTTTTTCATCTAACAATCAACAATCATTTCATGCATGCATACAAATATCATGAGGACTTTCCCATAGGTTGTAATGGGGTTAGGGTCAAGGTAGGATTGCGTATGGTTAAATGGACTAGAATTTGAATCTTTGATAAGCTTAAACTTCCCACCTAACCTATATAACAACCTATACAATTTCAAAGCTAACCTAACTACCCATTCTTCACTTTTTCACACACTCATGCATTTTCTTTTTTGATCACCACACATATGCATTGATTATTATTGAACTTTACTTTGGGGCATTTTGTCCCATTTTTATTGCTTTTCTTTTTCTTTCTTTTTCTATTTTTTTCTTTTCTTTTATATATTTTTTTCTTTATTTTGTATATATATATTTTTTTCTTTTTGTAATAAAATATATACAAAAGTATCAATGCATATGGTTTTACATTTAATTAACACATGAGTATGTACCCAATTCCCAAAATTTTTACAAAAATATAAAACACACTTTGATCTCTACCCAATGTTCCCAACTCTCCCAAAATCAAATGATAAACACTCTCACTAGCCTAAGTTAATCAAAGATCCAAACAAGGGACATTTATTATTTTTCATTGAGGGCTTGTAATGTTCTAAAATCAAGAACAAATGGGTTTAGCATAGGCTCAAAATTGGCTAACAATGGAAGATAAAAGGTAGGCTATTTGGGTAAGTGAGCTATTTGAAACAATGGCCTCAATCATATAAGTTCATTCATACACAAAATAATGGACATAAAGAGTCAAACAAATCAAAGATTACAATCATAAAAAAAGAATAATACACACAAGAATAAAAATAAGTGGTCATATGATGTAACCACACAATTAGGCTCAAATCTCACATGCTTGTGTTCTTAGCTCAAAAATCATGTTCCACAATGTATGTAATTCAAGCAAGTTCTAAAATTTTTTTTCAATCAATTGGGGTGCCCTATAGATAAAATCCTTTGAAAATTTCATTTTTTTGTTTAAGCTTATTATATTATATATGCAAAATAAGAAAATACAATAAAATCCTAGAAAAAACTAAAAAATGAAATGCAAAAGTGTTGGGATTAGAAACTTGTCACCCAAAAGTGCCGATTAGTCGGACGACCTCCCCACACTTAAAAGTTTGCACCGTCCTCTGTGCATTCAAAGATGAGCAAGGGGGTACGGCGACTCTCCGGATGCCACCTTCAGCTGGTGGGTCAACCGGCTGCTACATATTCTTTCTCCCGCTTCTATTTTTGCTTATGGTGCATCAGTCATGAAAAATAGAAAATAACACCGTAAGATAAGAAGATACAAAAGCAAGGAAGCATAAATTGTTGCAATGAGGTAAATAACTAGAATGGAGTGAGTGAATTAGTGTGACATTAATGAAATAAGTGTGTGAGTTCTAAGATACATGCGGTTTAGAATACACACTAGCATGGAAGCTATGTCACAATTACGCAAAAGAAATATGCACTTCACTCATTCTAGTGTGCATGAAATACTTTGAAAGACTTGTAGGTTAAGATACAAATAAGTAGTGAAGAAGCATGAAAGCATTCAAGCAGTTAATCAAGCAATTGTGAAATTGGATAATGCATGGACATAGAGTGATGTGCAAGGTAACTTTAATGAATAAGATGGAATATGAAACTTGCACATCAATCAATGACACGTATTGAAGTTTGTTTGCAACACCTAAGTGACATAGAGTTGGAGCACATGGGTGCTATGGAACTTATGAAAGAGATATAAGAGTTAAAATCAATCACATAGCAAGCATGGTCCACAAAGCTTAAAAAGCTAAAAAATATGTCATTCGGTAAGTTTACAATCCAATTTCACAATTACACAAATCTCAAAGCATGAAATAGGTGGTGTAAATAAGGGTAAATCATAAACAAGTATCACCTAACAAAAAAAATGCATTGATAATGTACAATTTCCTAACAATGGGTTATGAATGCATGGTGGCTAAAACATGCAATTCAAATGATTTAGAAGCTTAAAGGCGATATAACATGTACTTGGTATTCACAAATATTAAGCATAAAAATTCAAAACCAAGTAGCAAAATATAACCTCAACAAAGAAATCCAATCAATGTTATAAAAAACAGTTATGCTAAAATAGCATTCAGTTAATAATAAGCAGCAATGGACAACAAACAATATTAATAATCCAACACTCATAATGAAAATAGAAAAAGAAACGTGAAACAAACTAACTAAACAACTAACTAACTAAAAAGAAATGGTGATAAATGGTGATTGGTAGTGTTGGATGATAGTCGAAGGAGGGACAGAAAAGAAAAGAAGAGAGAAGAAGGAAAGAAATGGAAAGAGGAGAAGAAAAGAAGATGAGCGAAACAGGGCAATCCACGCGTACGCGTGAAGTGACGCTAAACGTGGTGAGGCGAAAGGGGATCGACGCATACACATGGGTCACGCGTACGCATGATGGGTTATTCAAAGAGGCGACGCATATGCGTGAGGTGATGCGTATGCGTGCGTGGATTTTGTGCTAAAAGTACAATTCCAGCCCAAAACTCACACAACTCTCTGGAATTTGTATGGAAGGTGGAAACTTTTGATTCCACGCGTACGCGTGGATGGTTGAAAAGCTTGGGGTCACGCGTACGCGTGACATGGTGCTCTGTTTTTCAAAATTTTTCAAGTTCTTGCACCAAACTAAGCATTCCAAACCTCCAAACAACTACCAAAACACCATAAAATCTTATTTAAGCTACTAGACTCCCAATAAAACTCAACTAACTAAACAAAACATGAAATTAAACCTATTTTACCAATATATACAAAAGAGAAAAATGAAAAGATGTTACTATGGTGGGGTGTCTCCCACCTAGCACTTTTGTTTATTGTCCATAAGTTGGACTTATGGGGAGCTCTCATCAAGGTGGCTTGTGCTTGAATCCATCAATAGCAACATCCACCAATGCTTGGACTTCCAATAAGCTCCACCATTCAAAATTGATATCTCCAAGCTTTGATAGAGTTCTTCACAAACCATGAGCTCCTAAAGTTGATCCTCCTCTTGTAATCTGGGATCCCACACTTTATTTTCACACCCGTCTTCAAGTTGATCATGATAAATTCCTCCGGGTGGTAAAGAAATTGAATTATCATGAAGGCACCAAACTACCCTCCTAGACCCATCTATTTGAGCGCTACACCAATCCATGCTCCTAAATTTTGAGCTTCCCACCATAATGAGCTTAGACTTACAACGCCAACTACTAAACACCCTCCTCTTACGCTTAATTCCACAAAGCGCCCTAAGTTGACCATCCATTTCAAGCAACCAAAATTCAAGTGGGATAATAAAGCTAAGAGTTAGAAGTTTTACCCACTAAAATGAAGGATTGAATGGCAACCTAGGTAGAGGAGTTCCCAACGGTCTTGACAAAGCATGTTCTACTCCCGTCCATCCTCTTCTAGAGGCTTCCACCATTTGGCAAGGTTCTTCAAGCTCTACCTCTTGCCAAGCTTCCTCAAGTTCACATGCTTCTTCACCAAATTCTTCTAGCTCTTCCCCATCACTCAAATCATAAATAGGGGGTTGAGTGAAATCTACCCCTTCATCAATTCCAAGTCCAATGGGGAAGAATTCCTTAAACTCAAAAGGATCATATGTTGATGCGGAATCATCATAGATAGGGGAACTTGGTGCTTGCCCCACTTCTTCCAATTCTTCAATCACATTGTGCCTTGGAGGTTGTGCACTATCCTCCTCAATACCAATTTTGAACTCTTTAGAAGAGGGCTCTTCAACTTGAGATTCCTCCTTGTACTCAACATCTCCTAAATCTTCAACCACTACTTCCTCTTGTCCAATAATATCTACTTCCTCCTCTTGTTGCACTTCTTACTTTAACTCATCTTCTCCACCTTTAAGCTCCAAATTCACCCCCTCACTAAGCTCCTTAGTTGCTTCTCCACATTCAACAATGGGAGTGCCTTGATCGCGTAAGCTTAGGTGGGATGAGACCATGTTGCTAACGGCTTCCATCATGATAGCAATTTTAGCTTCTAGCTCCTTAAACTCCTTTTTCGTCTCCTCTTGTTGCCTTAGGATATGAGATCCAAGATCTCTTTGTTCTAGCATGAGGGCATGGAGACCTTCGTCTATTAGGGACAGTGGTGGAAGAGAGGGTTCATCATTTGGGGGAAAGGCATTGTAGTTAGAAGGTGGTTCATATTGGTGAAAATCTTGAGGTGGTGTATATGGAATTTGTGGTTCATGGGAGTATTGGTGTTGGAATGGTGGTGGCTCTAGATATAGTTCATATGGTGGTTGGTATGGTGGATATGGGTTAGAGTCATATGGAGGTGAATGGTGGTATGAGGCTTGTGAGTGAGATTGACAACAATGTTGAGGGTTTGGTTCGTAATTAGGTACATCATAGGGTGGATTGTAGCCATGAGAGATTGGAGGAGGGTGTTGCCATGAAGTTTGACCATAAGCATGTGGCTCCTCCTTAAATTGATATCCATTCCCACAATGTAGTTCCTCATTGAAGCTTTCATTCCCTACAACATAATTGTAACTAAACTCATAGCCAAAAGGATGAGAATTCATAGTGAAAGACAAAACAAAAACAAAAGCTAACAAGAAACAAAGAAAGCAAAGTCCTAAAACTAGCAAAAACTAACAAAGAAGCAAAAGGCAAACATATTCACATATATACAATAGCCAATAACATAGCACCAATGCAATTCCCCGGCAACAGCGCCATAAACTTGATGAAGCAAAACCGTCGGCTAAGAATTTCTTTTCGGTTAGAGAAAATAACTTCGGTGCAAGTATAGTTCCCAACCGACAAGCAATGCTCAATCAAAGTTTAATTTGGTTGTCACTAGTTCAACCCCAATAAAATAACCGAGAGTATTAATCCTGGGTCGTTCTCCCTAGGAATTACAATTAAGTGCTTTATTATTGGCTATGAATATGCAAGGGGGGTTTGATTTATAAGAGGGAAAGCAAATAAATGACAAGAAAGGTAAAGCAAGTAACTAAAGAAAGCAATTAATAAAGAGATATTCATGGCAAGGATTGAGAATATAGACTTTTTATCCTAGTCATACAATGATTAACAAGAGCTTATCCTATTTCGTCATCCCTAACAATGGAAGGAGGTACAATATTATCTTCACATTGAGAGAAAGTCAAATAAGACTAGCTAATCTCAATCCAAAAGTCCTAATCAACTTACTAATTGAATTAGCAAGAGATTAGAGTCAATGGAAATAATACTAGCTAACAACTCTAGATCATTAACAGAGGTTAGGTCTTAATGACTCAAGATTGCTTAATTCCTCTATCCAAGTCAAGAATGCTCAAAAATCTACTCTAACATCCAACCAAGTATTTTGTCAAACACTTGGAAGGCATAAAAAGAAAGCATATTAAAGTGCAAGAAATATAAAATCTAACAACTACCAATTGCAAGGAAACAATAACAATAATCCAATTAACAATAAAAGAACATCAAACATGAAATTGCATTGAATGAAAATCTACTACTACCCAATACAAGAAATTAACAACAACAACTAAAGAGAGCACACTAAGCATGAAATACATCAAAATTGCATTAAAGAGATGGAAATTAATAAGAGTGTTCACAACATAAAAATGGCAAAAATAAGAAATTAACAAGAGAAAATAGGAGAATCAAAACAATACAACAAGGAATTGTAAAGAAGACAAGATGAAAACAAGGAATTAAACCTAGATCTAGGAGAATTTGACCTATTCCTAACCTAATTCTAGAGAGAAGAGGGAGATTCTCTCTCTAGAAACTAACTATATGCTTCCTAATCTACAACTAATTGCTCCCCCTTTGCCCAAGCTTGAATTCTTCATGAAATAGCCTTAGGAATGAGTTAGATTTGGGCCTGGGCAGCTCAGAAATTGCCCCCAGTGGTTTCACTTTAATGAGGTCACGTGCTAGCTGTGACGCATACGCATGGGTCACGCGTACTTGTCACTTGGCTTTTCCTTCTCACGCGTACCCGTCTTCCATGCATGCGCGTCGATGTATTCACTCCAAATCCTCATTTTTCCATGAATTCTCCACTTTTCATGCTTTTCTCTTCACTTCTTCCATCCAATATTTGCCTTATGAACCTGAAATCACTCAACAAACACATGAAGGCATCGAATGGAATTAAAGTGAATTAAATCTAGCTATTTTAAGGCCCAAAAAGCATGTTTTTACACTTAAGCACAAATTAAAGGAGAATTACAAAACCATGCTATTTCATTGAATAAATGTGAGAAAAGGTGATAAAATTCCCTAAATTAAGTACAAGATAAACCACAAAATTGGGGTTTATCACTCTTCGCTACTTCAAATCCTCTAATCTCAATTATTTGTAGTAGCACAATGTACTAATATCGCTGCTTCAAGCCCCATAGTTACCTTCACTCCGCTCTTCATTGCTCTCTCGTGCATAAAGAGGAAAGGAAAAAGGCTAGTGGTGATCTATAGTTTTAACTAAGGTAGATCTTTACCACCTTTTAGCCCCTTTTCTATAGTAAATAATGGTGCCCACAACTTTGGATGTCGCTCATGGTATGAGAAGGAATCTTAGTATGACTCTTTTGGAAAGGAGGGTGCTCTCATAGACCTTTTATTAATGCCATGAGTGCTTCCTATCATTGAAGTGATCTAAATAGTCCCTTAGGGATTCCTCATACTTTTGAACCAGGGAGTATAGCTTTAGGTAGGTCTTGGGTGGCTTCTCTTCGTAGTAAAATTATTCAAGAAGTGCTCCAATAAATCTTGGAAGGTGGAGCTACACTTGGGCGAGAGCATATTGAACCATCTGAGGGTGGTTTTATTGAGGGTCATCAACAAGGCTATGTATTGTAGGGCATCTAAGGGTCCCTCCAAGGCCATTTTACTCTCAAATATATTTAAGTTATATTGGAGGTTATTGGTTTTACAATAAGCATCCTTCATAGCACGGTGACGAAAACTCATCAGAATCTCTTTTATAGGTATTTTTACAACAAACAACTGTAACATTTTGCCTCTACCGTGCTGCTAACCCTAGGTCTCCTTGGTTACCTTATTGTATATTCGTATGGGTTCCATTCCGGTGAAGGAATGTTCTTGGATTTCAAAGTGTGTTTGATGGTGGGAGTGGTCTTGAGCATCATTACAGGTGTGTTGGAAGGAATTTTCTTGGCTCTCTTGCTATATACACGCAACATCTACCAAGACACATACCTATTTTTTTTACTTTCTCCTTCACTCTTCGTGCTACCTCTGCTTAAATTTAGGAATCACATTTTTTCTTCCTTTTTTTCAATGGATAAGGATATCCTATCATCTAGGTTAATTTCTTCTTTTACTGAATTTTTTCTCCAATAGTTGAGGACTTTCCCTGGTGACTGCTAATATTTTTGGGTGATTATATTTCTAGTGTCGAAGTAGATAACTGCATTGTCTCATCGCCTTGATGGGAGAAGGTTGGAATAAATTTAAGACCATATCTTAGAGAAAAAATTTGTAGTGGAGAGCAAATTTTTTAGACAATGTTATAGTCTAAATAGTTTTCTTGGAAATGCTGAGTAGAATTTTCCACAAATAATGCCAATATTGTGAATGAACTAATTTGGATTTCAAATCCCAAGTTGGGTTAACTTGTGGGATAACGATGATGGATCTCCAATTGGAGATGATTAAATGAATCGATGGTGGGAGATACCTGAAAGATACTCCAACACTGAAGTTAATAATAATCTAAACAAATTAAAGATTAAAGTTAAATAACATATCTTGAGTGCATATTAAGCCTTTTATTTTATTTATAGTTTTCGTTATAGAATCCCTTGAGAATATGGATGAAATCCCCATAGATTTGATGTTGATCTCCATAAGATATGAATCTAGCTGTTCTTTTTTTTTGGGATGAGGTTGATAAAACACTATTTTATGGTTTATATTGTGTTTAATTGAGTGGTTTTTATCAAGTCTTTATCCACTTATTCATATGATTTGCATGATTTTACAATTCCTTCCTAGTTTAGTTCTATGGTTGAAAACTTGCTTTCTACAAGTCTTTAAATTGTATATTTTAATTCTCCTTTATCCCATTCGATGCCGTGATCCATGTGTTAAGTGTTTCAGGCTTCATAGGGCAGGAATGGCTTAGAGAATGGAGAGGAAGCTTGCAAAAAAATGGAAGGAACACAGGAAACTAAGGAGATGCCGTGATTCGTGTGTTAAGTGCCTGACGCGTACGCGTGGATTGAAGTTCTGCAAAACGACGCGAACGCGTGCTTCACACGAACGCGTGACACGCCAAAACGACCAGCGACGCGAACGCGTGACCGACGCGTACGCATGACATGTGCGATCTGCAGAATTAACAGAAAATGCTGGGGGCGATTTCAGGCCGTGTTTTAACCCAGTTTTCGGCCCAGAAACATAGAATAAAGCTAGGGAACATGCAGAGACTCAACACACATTGAGATACATTCACATACATTGATATTAGGATTACTTTTAGTTTTAGATCTGCATCTAGAGAGAAACTACTATTCCTCTAGGTTCTCTTTACATTTTTCTTTATTAGTTTTATGCTTTTAGATATTGAAGAGTCATCACCTCCGTTGAAGATATTATCTTAGTTTGTTTCCTATTTCCTTACTCTGTTAATTTCCATTTATTTTAATTAGTTTGTCACTTACTCTTCAATGTTCTTATTCACTTTATTTAGAGTTACGATTGGATTATTTTTATGGATTGTTGATGCAAGGGATTACTTTTACTTTTAATTAATTTTAAATATCTATTTTATTTTATTTAATTTATTATGTCTTCTTATATTTTTCTGAGTATTATATCCATGTCAATGGAGTAGATTTTCTACTTGACATGGGGGTTGATTAAGAGGAGACACTTGAGTTGGAATGCTCAAGTGCTTAGTTAAATTAGAAGTTGTTGGCTAATTCTGTATCTACTAACACTAGACCTTCCCAAGGGAGAGGACTAGGATTTGCGGATAAGGGTTAGCTCAATCACTTGACTTTTCTTTATTTAGTAAGGGTTAACTAAATGAAAACAACAACCTCTTTATACTACACTTGAGAAGATTCCAACAAGGATAGAACTTCCAATTAATCATTCCCCCAATCAAGGCTTTTTATATTAATAATAATTCTTAGTTTTTATTGCTTTAATTTACAATTATTTAGTTGCTGATTATCCAACTCAAAGTTTCTTAAAAATTCCTGATTAATAAATTAGCACCCTTTCCTGCAACTCGTTGGGAGACAACCTGGGACTCATACTCCCAGTATTTTTATTTCTAAAATTTGTGACAACTTCTCTAAATTGACAAGGCGGATTTTAGCTGGTTAAGAACTATACTCACAACGTATTCCATATTTTGATTTCTTAATTAGCCGACTTCTGCCCTCTCGTCAATTTTTGGCGCCGTTGCCGAGGAGTTGCATTAGTGTGCTAGATTATTAATTAGTGTACATATTTTTATTTGCATATTTTATTTTTGTTTTTGTTACCATGAGCTATATGTTTTTGTCATTGAATGACGCGTTCACTGCCTGATCCGAGCTTAGCCACATTTGATCCTAAAATTGAAAGAACTCTTTCACGTATTAGGCGAGCTTGACATCGGTTAGCCTCTGAGGGTGGTGAAGTAGTTGTTATCGATTCACCAGTCTCATCTGAGGGAGAATCTGAACCGCCATCTGAGAGCAAAATAAGCTCCCTTACTACTGATTCAGTTGATTCACGTTTAGATAACATGGCAGCACCTAGGAGGATTACTCTCCAGGAAGCTGGAGCCCCAGATTTTACACTGGAGCCGTATCAAGTGCATCACCTAACTCTGGCTACATATTTTGGACTAAAGATTGCACTAATCAACTTGATGCCCAAGTTTCATGGCTTACCAGCTCAAGAGGCTATCAAGCACCTTAGGGATTTCCAGACAGCCTGTTCTACTATTAGGCGTAATGGTACAGACGAAACTTCTATTCTGTTAACCGCCTTCCCATTTTTTATTGAGGGAAAGGCGAGGGAGTGGTACTACTCCCAACCTGAAGTGACTGTTACCAACTGGGATACGCTCAGGAGAGAATTTTTAGAAAAATACTTTCCAGCTGAAGTTACAGATAAACTGAGGAAAGAGATCTCCTGCATTGTTCAAGGTGAATCGGAGACTCTCTATAAGTACTGGGAGCATTTTAAGAACCTTCTAGACGCATGCCCCCATCACATGATTGACATACTAGTGTTGATCAGCTACTTCACTTAAGGCATGAAGCCCCAGGATAAGACTACACTGGATGGTGCTAGTAATGGTTCTATCAAAAAGTACAAGACCACAGATGAAGCATGGCAACTGATCAGCGACTTAGCTAAGTCCACTAGGAATCACAGGCATAGGCACAGCCACCCCAAAGCTGTTGCAGAGATTTCCTCTAGCAGTGAGACTACTGCTCTTACCCAGAGTATATGTGAAATGACCAACCTACTGAAACAGATGCAGTTAAATCAACAACAAGCACAACAAGCTCAGCCTCCCCCACCACAACAAAGCCAACAGTCGGTTCCACAAAGAGTATGCGGGATCTGTGCTGATTATAGTCATTATACTGATGAATGTCCACAGCTACAACAAGAAGACAACACTGTGGCAGCCACTCATAACTTCTATGACCGCCCGAATCAAGGATACAATCATTAAGGCGGCAACTACAACCAAGGTGGGAACTATAACCAAGGGTGGCAAGACAACTCCAACCAGGGTTGGAGAGATAATTCTAACCATGGCTGGAGGGACAACTATAATAGAGGAGGCAGAGACAACAATGGAAATCAAAGGTGGAATAATAATAACAACAACAGACAGCAAAATCAGAACCAACTTTATAGAGCATCTCACCTAAGACAGTCCCAAGGACCCCAGCACAACCAACAACAAGTTCCTCAGATCACTTATTCTAATCCCTCATCAAATGACGAGATGCTCCATTCTCTTGCACAAGGACAACAAGACATGCAGACTCAGCTGAACTCAACTTTAAATGGTTTGACTGCCACTTTACAAGCTCTC
This sequence comes from Arachis ipaensis, assembly GCF_000816755.2. Taxonomy (NCBI): domain Eukaryota; kingdom Viridiplantae; phylum Streptophyta; class Magnoliopsida; order Fabales; family Fabaceae; genus Arachis; species Arachis ipaensis. The sequence goes on from NC_029788.2 coordinate 33,005,310, forward strand.
GTCTCCCGGATAGATTCATTGCCTAATTCCACCAACCAACCTTCAAGCTCCAGTAGAATTCCTTCTCAACCCCTACCTAATCCCAAAGGTGGCATCAATGCCATCACTTTGAGGTCCGGAACCACATTGCAGGAGAGGAACCATGAGGAGCCAAGCCCACCAGAACACGTCCCAGCTGAAGATGTGGTAGAAGTGGAAGATGCTGAAGAGGAAGAGGACGTACAAGACATGGTTGAAGAAGAAGAGGCTCAACCACGGAATGAAGCACCAAGGGATGCAGAAGCTGCAAGTAATGCCCTTCCTATCCCATTCCCACAACTTGCAAGGAAGCCCAGAAAGCAGATGGAACTTGATCCCAAAATGGTAGAAATATTCAAAAAGGTTGAGGTAACTGTTCCCCATTTTGATGTTATTCAGCAGGTACCTAAATACACAAAGTTTCTAAAAGATTTGTGCATACATAAAGATAAAATTAATGAATTAGAAACTATTCCTTTAGGTAGTTCCATATCTGCTTTAATGGGAGGTATACCTGAAAAATGTAGTGATCCGAGTCCATGTATGGTTAACTGTACCATTGGAGGTGTAATATTTTCTGACTGCATGTATGATTTAGGAGCGTGTGTTAGTATAATGCCATTGTCTATATATGATACTTTGAGGCTCTCTCCCTTAAAAAGGTCGGCAGCTCATTTTTTGTTAGCAGATAAAAGCATTATTACAGTAGTTAGAATTGCTGAAGATGTATTAGTGAGCATTAAGGGGCTCACATTTCCCATTGACTTCTATATCCTGGAAATGCACCCTAATGACTCAGGAAGACCATCATCAATCCTGCTTGGAAGACCATTCCTGAAGACTTCGAAGTTCAAGCTGGATGCATTCTCAGGAACTTACTCCTTTGAGATAGATGGCAGAGCAGTGAAATTCAGTTTAAATGAAGCTATGAAGCACCCTCCGGAAGATCATTCTATCTTCCCGTGCGATATCATTGATGAAACTGTAGCTGAAGTTCACCAAGAAGAAATAGAAGAGAAGCACATGGAGCAAGGTCTAAGTGTGGGGATACCCTCTGAGCACAATGAGGACACTTTGCCATTATCACTAGCCCCGGATGATCTAGAACCTATCCATGAGAAGAAATTGGAATTAAAGTCTCTTCCTCCACACCTCAAGTATGCTTACCTTGAGGATAAGCAGAAGTTCCCAGTTATCATTGCAAGGGAACTCACTTCCCAACAGGAAGAACAGCTGCTTAGGGTACTGAGAAAACATAAGAAAGTAATTGGGTGGAGCTTGGCGGATATAGTAGGCATCAGCCCTCGAGTTTGTGAGCACATAATATTCTTAGAAGAGGGAGCAAAGCCTGTCCGTCAGCCTCAAAGAAGATTGAATCCCACCATCTTAGAAGTTGTCAAGAAAGAAGTGACCAGGCTACTTGAAGCAGATATCATTTACCCCATCTCAGACAGTGAATGGGTCAGTCCAGTACAAGTGGTGCCCAAGAAGTCTGGAGTCACAACAATAAAGAATGAGCATGGAGAGCTCCTGACAACTAGAGTGCAGAATTCATGGAGGGTTTGCATTGACTATAGGCGTCTAAACCAAGCCACTCGCAAGGATCATTACCCCTTGCCATTCATTGATCAGATGCTTGATCGCCTGTCAGGTAAATCCCATTACTGCTTTTTAGATGGTTATACAGGCTGTTTTCAAATTCATATAGCTCCTGAAGATCAGGAAAAGACTACTTTTACATGTCCTTTTGGGACTTATGCTAATAAGAGAATGCCCTTTGGCTTATGCAATGCACCAGCCACTTTCCAAAGGTGTATGATGAGTCTTTTCTCTGATCTTATTGAGAACTGTATGGAGGTTTTTATGGATGATTTTAGCGTATATGATGATTCTTTTAGCCTTTTCTTGCATAGTTTATCTAGAGTATTAGACAGGTGTGTTAGTACAAATCTTGTGTTGAATTTTGAAAAATGTCACTTTATGGTGAAACAAGGAATTGTACTAGGACATGTTATGTCTAATACTGGTATTTCTGTAGATCCAGCAAAGGTATATGTCATTTCTAGTTTACCTTACCCCTCATCTGTGAGGAAAGTCCGTTCGTTCCTTGGCCATGCAGGTTTCTACAGGAGATTCATTAAGGACTTCAGTAAGGTAGCATTGCCTTTATCCAGATTGCTGCAGAAAGATATTGAGTTCGAGTTCAGTGAGGATTGCATGCAAGCGTTTGTTAAGCTGAAGATCGCCCTGACTCAAGCTCCAATTGTGAGAGGACCAGACTGGAGCTAGCCATTTGAGATTATGTGTGATAAACCACTATTTTATGGTTTATATTGTATTTAATTGAGTGGTTTTTATCAAGTCTTTACCCACTTATTCATATGATTTGCATGATTTTACAATTCCTTCCTAGTTTAGTTCTATGGTTGAAAACTTGCTTCCTACAAGTCTTTAAATTGTATATTTTAATTCTCCTTTATCCCATTCGATGACGTGATCCATGTGTTAAGTGTTTTAGGCTTCATAGGGCAGGAATGGCTTAGAAAATGGAGAGAAAGCTTGCAAAAAAATGGAAAGAACACAAGAAACTAAGGAGATGACCAGCGAGCATCGATGCGCACGCATGGCTCACGCGTGCGCGCGAAATGAAGAAATCTGCAGTGACGCGTGCGCGTGCCTGACGCGTATGCGTGGATTGAAGTTCTGCAAAATGATGCGAATGCGTGCTTGACGTGAACGCGTTACACACCAAAACGAGCAGCGATGCGGACGCGTGACCGACGCGTACGCGTGACATGCGCGATCTGCAGAATTAACAGAAAATGCTGGGGGTGATTTCGTGCCGTATTTTAACCCAGTTGTCGGCCCAGAAACACAGAATAAATCTAGGAAACATGCAGAGACTCAACACACATTGAGATACATTCACATACATTGATATTAGGATTACTTTTAGTTTTAGATCTGAATTTAGAGAGAAAATACTCTTCCTCTAGGTTCTCTTTACATTTTTCTTTATTAGTTTTATGCTTTTGGATATTGAAGAGTCATCACCTCCGTTGAAGATATTATCTTAGTTTGTTTCCTATTTCCTTACTCTGTTAATTTCCATTTATTTTAATTAGTTTGTCACTTACTCTTCCATGTTCTTATTCACTTTATTTAGAGTTATGATTGGATTATTTTTATGGATTGTTGATGCAAGGGATTACTTTTACTTTTAATTAATTTTAAATCTCTATTTTATTTTATTTAATTTATTATGTCTTCTTATATTTTTCTGAGTATTATATCCATGTCAATGGAGTAGATTTTCTACTTGACATGGGGTTGATTAAGAGGAGACACTTGAGTTGGAATGCTCAAGTGTTTAGTTGAATTGAAAGTTGTTAGCTAATTCTGTTTCTACTAGTGCTAGACCTTCCTAAGGGAGAGGACTAGGATTTGCGGATAAGAGTTAGCTCAATCACTTGACTTTCCTTTATTTAGTAAGGCTTAACTAAGTGAAAACAACAACCTCTTTATACTACACTTGAGAAGATTCTAACAAAGATAGAACTTCCAATTAATCATTCCCCCAGTCAAGGCTTTTTATATTAATAATAATTCTTAGTTTTTATTGCTTTAATTTACAATTATTTAGTTGCTCATTATCTAACTCAAACTTTCTTGAAAATTCCTGATTAATAAATTAGCACCCTTTCCTGCAACTCATTGGGAGATGACCTAGGACTCATTTTCCCAGTATTTTTATTTCTAAAATTTGTGACAACTTTTCTAAATTGACAAGGCAGATCTTAGCTGGTTAAGAACTATACTCACAACGTATTCCATATTTTGATTTCTTAATTAGACGACTTCTGCCCCCTAGTCAGGGGTCCGGGTCAAGAAACCCACCCAGACCAAAACCCGACCTGACACTAAAACAACAATTCATATGTCTACCCACTCTAACTACCCCTAAATCGTGTTCCCTCCCATGTAATGCCCTCTTGAAATTAAAACCCATTTTCATTGCACATAGGGACTTGAATACTTGATGGAGATTTGATATAGAGAGATCTTGAAAGAGTTCTTCTCAATAGCCTGACATGATTGTGAAAGGAACCACTGCTACACTGGACTGAGTAACACTGCGAGATTGAAGACAAAAACTTTTCTTCTTGGCGACGGCAGAGCAAATGAAGAGGGAGATGCATATAGAGCTGCCGCCGGCAAGGGTTGTAATGTCAGCTGTCGTCAAAACCACGGTCATTATTCGTGGAGATGGAGAGGTATGCCCAATTTTTCCTTTCTGATAATTTATGCAATCTGGATGGGAGGGCATGTTGGCCAATTGTTGACAAGATGATTTTTTTACTTTAGGATGGCGAGATTGTGAGCCAGCTCATTCCCCTGTCGAGGAATCCAGGTAAATCTACAGTTCGAGAGTCTCTTTTGAATTGTTCTTATGTCTTGAATAATTGGATCCACTTTCCACATGTTATTTTCTGATTTGAGAATTTGAACTAACCAGCGGCAGTCTGATTCAGTTATTACATTTTCAATGTTGAGATTTTCTGCTAGAATGATTGCTTTTCTAATTGTAATTACTTCTGTAGTGAGACTAGAGTTTGTAGGAATCACAGCTGTAATCCCTTCCTAAACTGATCCGTTAGATTCCCAGATGATAGTTGTGGTGCACGAATTGCGAATCACACTTTTCACAACGCGTACCACTAACCAGCAAGTGCACTGGGTCGTCCAAGTAATACCTTACGTGAGTAAGGGTCGAATCCCACGGAGATTGTTGGTTTGAAGCAATCTATGGTTATCTTGTAAATCTTAGTCAGGGAGTCAATTATGTTTATCAATTGAATTGTGAGTAACCAGAAGTGGACTATGATGGATGATGCAGAGATCCACTTCTGGGGCCCACTTGGTGTGTTGGTGCCCACTTGGTGTGTGCTGGGGCTGAGACTTTAAGCAATTCACGTGCAGAGGCCATTTGTGGAGTTGAACGCCAGTTTTTGTGCCAGTTTGGGCGTTCAACTCCAGTTTTTGATCCTTTTCTGGCGCTGGACGCCAGAATTGGGCAGAGGACTGGCGTTGAACGCCAGTTTACGTCGTCTATCCTTGTGCAAAGTATGGACTATTATATATTGCTGGAAAGCCCTGGATGTCTACTTTCCAATGCAATTGGAAGCATGCCATTTCGAGTTCTGTAGCTCCAGAAAATCCAATTTGAGTGCAGGGAGGTCAGAATCCAACAGCATCAGCAGTCCTTTTTCAGCCTGAATCAGATTTTTGCTCAGCTCCTTCAATTTCAGCCAGAAAAATACCTAAAATTACAGAAAAACACACAACTCATAGTAAAGTCCAGAAATATGAATTTTTCCTAAAAACTACTGGAAATAAACTAAAAACTAACTAGAACATACTCAAAACTATATGAAATTATCCCCAAAAAGCGTATAAAATATCCGCTCATCACAACACCAAACTTAAACTGTTGCTTGTCCTCAAGCTACTAGACAAATAAAATAGAAGACTAATAGGTTGAGAAGCAATAATATCTCAGAGTTTTTGATTGAAGTTCAGATCCTAATTAGATGAGCGGGACTAGTAGCTTTTTGCTTCTGAATAGTTTCAGCATCTCACTTTATCCATTGAAGCTCAGAGTGATTGGCATCTATAGGAACTCAGAATTCAGATAGTGTTATTGATTCTCTTATTTCAGTGTGATGATTCTTGAACACAGCTTCTTTATGAGTCTTGGCCGTGGCCCTAAGCACCTTGTTTTCCAGGATTGTTTTTCTTTGGGAGCCATGATCTTAGTGATCTCGGATAAACACACCAAACTTAGAGGTTTGCTTGTCCTAAAGCAAAAGAAAAGAAAGGAGAGGGATAGAAGGAGATCGAGGTGCACTTATTGATGGAGGAGGGGGAAGGCCGAACCCAATTTAAAGGGGTGGGGGGTGGATTTTCGAAAAATTGGAAGAGATAAGATGAAAAGATTGAGTTGAAAAAGATAAGATAGAAGATATAGTTTGATTTTGAAAAGATAGGATAGATTTTTGAAAAAGATAAATCTGGGTTTTTGAAAAAGATAATATGAAAAAGATATTGAAAAGATTTTAGAGTGAAAAAGATAAGATAGAAGATATAGTTAGATTTTGAAAAGATAGGATAGATTTTTGAAAAAGATAAATCTGGGTTTTTGAAAAAGATAATATGAAAAAGATATTGAAAAGATTTTAGGGTGAAAAAGATAGATTTGTTTTTGGAAAAGATTTGAAAAGAGTTGGATTGATTTTGCAAAGAGGGTGTGTGCTTATGAATTAAGATACATTTGATATTTTGAGGGTAGGATTTTTAGAAATCAGGGTTCTTAACATGTTTATGTAAATAAAATCATGTATTGAATCATAAAATTATAAATTAGAATGGAAATACGTGTGGGATTACTGGATTTGGCTCCTCCCTGTCCTCCTGGCGTTTGAACGCCTAAACACTGCCTGTTTTGGGCGTTCAGCGCCCAAATGCTGATCTCCTGGGCGTTCAGCACCCAGTTGCTGCCATTCCTGGCGTTCAAC
>NC_029788.2:33011964-33012182 GCF_000816755.2 Arachis ipaensis
TTTTGAAGCTCGTCACAGTCATTCAATCATTGAATCCTACTCGGAATACCACAGACAAGGTTTAGACTTTCCGGATTCTCTTGAATGCCGCCATCATTCTAGCTTATGCCACGAAGATTCTGGTTAGGAGATCTAACAGATACTCATTCTAGCTTAATTCATGTAGAACGGAAGTGTTTGTCAGGCACGTGTTCATAGGGGAGATGGTGATGAGCGTC
>NC_029788.2:33012215-33012680 GCF_000816755.2 Arachis ipaensis
CCTGTGGGATCCACAGATCCTGAGGTGATCCTGTGAGGTCCACAGATCTTGAGGTGTCAAGGCATTTACATCCCTGCACCAATTTAGGCATGTAAAATGCCCTTGCACACAACTCTGGGCGTTCAGCGCCAGGTTGGTGCCCATTTTGGGCGTTCAACGCCCCTTTGCTGCCATTTCTAGCGTTGAACGCCAGAACCATGCTTGGTGGACGAAATTGTGATCACATTAATGTAGTACTCTTTGTTATTGTATGGAATCATTATTATGGCTCTTTACTATGTGTGGACACAACTCCGTTCAACTAACCAGCAAGTGTACTGGGTCGTCCAAGTAATAAACCTTACGTGAGTAAGGGTCGATCCCACAGAGATTGTTGGCTTGAATCAAGCTATGGTCACCTTGTAAATCTCAGTCAGGCGGATTTAAACATGATACTTTATTAGATTAAAATAAACAATAAAAGGG
>NC_029788.2:33018029-33018747 GCF_000816755.2 Arachis ipaensis
ATTTTTCTTCTGCTGTTTTTGATTCCGTTTTCAATTTTTATATTTATTTTGTGACTCCTCATGATCATGAACCTATAAAGAACACATAACTAAGAAAAATATAGTTAGATAAATAAACATTGGGTTGCCTCCCAACAAGCGCTTCTTTAATGTCAATAGCTTGACAGTGGGCTCTCATGGAGCCTTACAGATGTACAGAGCTTTGTTGAGACTTTCCAACACCAAATTTAGAGTTTGGATATGGGAGTTCAACACCAAACTTAGAGTTTGGTTGTGGCCTCCTAACACCAAACTTAGAGTTTGACTGTGGGGGCTCTGGTTGACTCTGCTTTGAGAGAAGCTTTTCATGCTTCCTCTCCATGGTTGCAGAGGGAGATCCTTGAGTTTTGAATACAAGGGAGTTCTCATTCCATTGAAGGACTATTTCACCTCTGTCAACATCAATCACAGCTCTTGCTGTGGCCAGAAAAGGTCTTCCTAGGATGATGGATTCATCCTCTTCCTTTCCAGTATCCAGGACTATGAAATCAGCAGGGATGTAAAGGCCCTTAACTTTTACCAATACATCTTCTACGTGTCCATAAGCCTGTCTTCTTGAGCTGTCTGCCATCTCTAGTGAGATTTTAGCAGCTTGCACCCCCCATAGATTCCCAGTTTCTCTATTACAGAGAGGGGCATGAGGTTTATTCCTGAACCAAGGTCACACAGAGCCTTAAAG
>NC_029788.2:33020252-33020573 GCF_000816755.2 Arachis ipaensis
CCATGTAAATTGGAATTAGGTGCAGTAAAGTCACCAAGCATCCTCCTTGCATTATTATTATTTTCGGCTGCCATCTTCTCTGCCTGTTCGAAAATTTCTGAAAGGTTATCTCTGGATTGTTGTATTTTAGCTTCTCTTAATTTTCTCTTCAGAGTTCTTTCAGGTTCTGGATCTGCTTCTACAAGAATGTTCTTATCCTTGCTCCTGCTCATATGACAAGGAAGAATGGCCAGAAAAATAATAATAATGATAGAGATCCTTTATACCACAGTATAGGGATCCCTTTGTAAGTAGAAGAAGAGGGGGAGATAAAGGATGTGA
>NC_029788.2:33026780-33027378 GCF_000816755.2 Arachis ipaensis
ATAAGATAAGAAGATATTTTTGAAAAGATATGATTGAAATTAGTTTTGAAAAAGATTTGATTTTTAAAATCACAATTAATGTCTTGATTCATAAGAAATCACAAGATATGATTCTAGAACTTAAAGTTTGAATCTTTCTTAACAAGCAAGTAACAAACTTCAAATTTTTGAATCAAAACATTAATTATTTATGTTATTTTTGAAAATTATGATATAAGATAAGAAAAAGATTTTTGAAAAATATTTTTGGAATTTTCGAAAATAACTAAGAATTTTGAAAAAGATTTGATTTTTGAAAAAGATTTTGAAAAAGATAAGATTTTCAAATTGAAAATTTAATTTGACTCATGAGAAACAATTTGATTTTTAAAAATTTTTGAAAAAGTCAATCTAAATTTTTGAATTTGATGAGAGAAAAAGGGAAAGATATTTTTTTGATTTTTGAAATTTTTATGAAAAACATGAAAATTATGCAATGCATGAGATTTTTAGATCAAAACATGTGATGCATGCAAGAATGCTATGAATGTCAAGATGAACACCAAGAACACTTTGAATGTCATGATGAACATCAAGAACATATTTTGAAAAAATTTTT
>NC_029788.2:33027400-33028506 GCF_000816755.2 Arachis ipaensis
AAAGATATTTTTTTTTATTTTTGAATTTTTAATGATGAGAGAGAAAAACAAGAAAAATGATGCAATGCATGGCAATTTTAGATCAAAACTATGAATGTGTGCAAGAATGCTATGAATGTCAAGATGAACACCAAGAACACTTTGAATGTCATGATGAACATCAAGAACATATTTTTGAAAAATTTTTAATGCAAAGAAAACATGCAAGACACCAAACTTAGAATTCTTTAATGCTTAGACATTAAGAATTCAAGAATGCATATGATAAACATGAAAAGACACAAAACAAAAATTCATCAAGATCAAACAAGAAGACTTACCAAGAACAACTTGAAGATCATGAAGAACACCATGAATGCATGAATTTTCGAAAAATGCAAGATGCACATGCAATTGACACCAAACTTATAACATGACTCAAGACTCAAACAAGAAACACAAAATATTTTTGATTTTTATGATTTTCTAATTTTTTTGGATTTTTATTTTATATTTTTCGAAAATTATTGTGAAAATTAAAAAATAAGGATTCCAAAATTTTTAATATGAATTCCAGGAATCTTGCCATGTTAGTCTTAAAGCTTCAATCAAAGGGTCAGGCATGGCTTAATAGCCAGCCAAGCTTCAACATATAATTACATGGGCTGGAGTGATTAGTTGAATACCAATCCCAAAGTAGTTTGGGTATGGCTTTACAGCCAGATATGATTCAACATATTTCATGAAACACTAGAATTCATTCTTAAAAATTTTGAAGCCATAGAATAATTTATTTTTGAAAACATTTTTATTTATTTATTTATTTATTTATTTATTTTTTTTCGAAAATCATTTTGAAAAAGAAAGCAATGGATTCATAGTCCTCAATCAAAATCCTGGGAGTTAGACATGGCTTAATAGCCAGCCAAGCTAAAACATGTTATATGAAACACTAGAATTCATTCTTTAAAAAATTTTGAAGAAAAATATATTTTTGAAAACAGACTTTTTTTTTTTTCGAAAACAAGTGAGGAATTTTTGAAATGTTTTTGAAAAATTTTTGAAAAGAAAATAAAAAGAAAATTACCTAATCTGAGCAACAAGATGAACCGTCAGTTGTCCAAACT
>NC_029788.2:33029878-33030037 GCF_000816755.2 Arachis ipaensis
ACATCCCTAAAAGTAACTAGATCCTACTAAAAACATACTAAAAACAATGTCAAAAAGCATATAAATTATCCGCTCATCAAGACTTCAGCTTGCCCATTGGTTTGTGGATGATATGGTGTGGCCACTTTGTGGCGAATTCCATACCTAACCATGGCAGAG
>NC_029788.2:33040037-33040690 GCF_000816755.2 Arachis ipaensis
TATGCCCCGCCTTTCCACAATTGTAGCACAAACCCCATCCGGCCTTGCATGGTGCTCCCGGATGGTGACTTCCACACCTAGCACAAGCTTGATCATTCTGAGGCTGCTTCCCAAACTTCCTTCCTTGGGAGTTGTTGTTGTTGGGCCTCCTGAAAGAGCCTCCTCTCTTGAAAGACGGACCTCTAGGTGCAAAGCTCTTCCCTCGGTTCTGTGGGAATGATCCTTTGTGACTCTCTTTCTCAGCGGTTGCCCTTTTCACACACTCTTCAGCAACCCTACACTTGTTCACTAATTCGGAGAAGGTCCTAATCTCCATTGGCCCTACTGAACTGAAGATATCACTCCGGAGTCCTCCTTCATACTTAACACACTTCCATTCCTCATATTCCACCGGGGTCCCTTGGCACATACGAGAGAACCTGAACAGCTCCTCAAACTTGTCAGTATACTCTGATATGGACATAGTACCTTGCTTCAGCTGTAACAATTCAAGTTCCTTAGCCGTCCTAGCAGAGGTTGGAAAGTACTTCTTATAGAACTCTTCTTGGAAGACATTCCAAGTGATATAGTCATCACCCTGCTGCAGAAGACGTCGGATACCTTGCCACCAATGGGACGCTTCACCTGTGAGCATATAGGTAGCAAACTCGACA
>NC_029788.2:33042160-33042439 GCF_000816755.2 Arachis ipaensis
ATAGGGTCAACAGAGTATCAAGTCTCAACCTGGAGCACGTGGTGGCTAGCCACTGCTACTACCCAGGGAAACTCGTATCTCTGATAGTGGAAGTGCAATTCACAATTATCAATAATTCAGCATCAACATGCATGAATTCTCATCCATGGATCAACATCCATATCAGCCATTCCGGCTCACGGTTCAATCCAGAACCAGCCAATATTCATAATCATACACAGCCATTCCGGCTCGCGGTTAAATCCATAACCAGCCATTTCATTAACAATTACAGCCTTT
>NC_029788.2:33044042-33045029 GCF_000816755.2 Arachis ipaensis
GCCATAAAAATCACATTTTAGGCTTTCTAGAATAAATTCTTATTTATGGGTTAATTAGCCGTTAATTAACCGGGTTTTACAGAAAGTAAAATAAATAATTAAAAATAAGGTAATAAAATAATTAAAAAAAGTAAAAAAATACAAAAAAAAATAATGCATGTAGTTGATTTGTAAAAAAATTAGTATAATCAATGAATATAAAAGATGATAGACAAAAATTAAGATATATTTTTGTTAAAAAATAAAAAAAAATATTGTGAAGAAGAACCTATTAATCAAATTTTATGAAAATATTATAAAAAAATTAAAATATTAATAAATAAAATAATAACTCCTTTAAGAACTATTAATCAAAATACATAAAAGCACATTCTGATTCCTAGATATAGAAAATAATAGGAGAATAATTCAAATTAAATTTATTTATTTTATTATTTATTAAATAATTTAATGTTTATTTAATTTTGGTCAAATCAGATAATATAATTGAAACATATTGAAACTCTAAAGGTAAAATTAAAACTAAATGTTAAAGATAAAATTAAAATAAAATTGCATTTGCTATCTTGTAATTTTTTTTAATAAAAATCTTATTTATACATTTTTAAAATGCATCACTTTAATACAATGATATTTTTATTAAAAATAAAAATTATGATAAATATCTCATATATTTATTAGTAAATTATATATAAATATTTTTTGAAGTATATCACTTTTATTATATGAAAATAACTTAAATGCCTTTAAATGTGATTATGATAACTCATTAAGTATTATATTTTTTTATTAATTTATATTTAATAATTTACCTCTAACTTTTAATTATAGTAAAAATGTAAGATATGATGCCAAAAAAAAAAAATGCTAAAACGACATAAATTTTTTACTAACAAAAAAAATATTATTTTTTTCATTTTTTAGACACGTATCTATTTTTTAAAGTTATATATTTTAATTTATATAAATTAATGACAATTAAATGTA
>NC_029788.2:33045499-33055454 GCF_000816755.2 Arachis ipaensis
ATAGATTGAAGATAAGAAAAATATAACTAAATTATATAATACCACGTAATATACCTAAAAATTTGTTTTATAACAGATCTAATGCCAAGATATTTATCATCATCTGTGGTATAATTTAATTTCACAATTATTTAAACTTTATTTTTATGAAAAAACTGCATTATTTATTTTGAAAAAAAATATTTACTCACTATTATAATTTAAATAGAATATAAAATATATATTAAACCAATTTCTTTTAATAATTACTCAGTCACAAATATCCATCAAGAACATGAGATTTAAGAGCATACAAAGTAAATATAATACCTACAACTTTTACACTACCACAATAAGATGATTATTATAAGTCTTTTTAGCATAAATTAAACAGAACACCATATAATAATAAAGAAACAATCAAATCCAAAAAAATTATAGAACACCTATCATACACTATGTTTGTTAGTATTGAGGAAGTTTTAACCATTTATTCTTTTATTAGCTATCTTTTTATCTACTCTACACTTCATCTACAAATATGTTAAGAACTAAACCTATACTTCAACCTTTTAAAATCCCATATATTCTTGTCAAACACAATATTATTATACCTTTTTTCTTTATAGAAACCATTGAATGGAAGAACCGTTGGTAAAAAGATGAGGTTCTCTTATAATATATATGACTTTTTATGATAATAAAATAAAAAATAAAAAGCATGAAATAATGTGTATATTTAAGTTAATTTTAATCTTTTTTTAATAACCACATTTGTCATAACGTAACTGATAAACAATGACAGTTAATACGGATTGGATATGTTTTGAGTATGCTATACATTTTATGACTTTGTACGAAACAATATTAGTTTTAATTTATATATTTATTATTGGGTATTAAAAATAAAAAGTATTTACATTATTAGCATTTTTCAAATCTTCCTCAACTCTGACCGTGATTAGGCCTAAAAGATCACCTACCTCGTTGAAAATAATGTAATCCAATCAATTTTCATCTGATAGTACTATACATTCGCATAATCATAGGAGAATTAACTTTAGCGAGATAACAATATGGTATTTAGTTACCACATGAGTATTTGTATATATAGAATTATCAATCAATTATATGTGGCTTCTGATGAAAATAATATATTCAGTATGGATATTGTTTGTTAGGTAAAGGATAACAAATTGACAAAGAAAATTAATTACGGGTATATTCATTTTAAAAAATATTATTTTATGTAATACTATAAAAAAATATCATGGTCACCCTGAATTACTACAAGTTCAACTTCCATCGACCACGACAGAATGCCTAAATTGAGACATTTTCAAACTATAATATTTGTCAAACAAACAATTAATGAAACACTCATCCATACCTTCTCATTTTGAGTACATTTATACATAAAAAGAGTTGAAAAAGCAAAAGCAATAAAAATGATGATTTTTATAATTTTGTGTGGCTATTTATATATAGAAGATCAGATGACCATGATTATCTAACAAAATTAATTTTATTTATTGCATTCAATTTGAATAAGAAAAAATAATCTTATTTTAGTTTAGTCCTTAATTTACATGATTTAAATTTAGCTCAATATATATGATTTGATTTGATTTAATTATTAGTGAAAAATATCTCGAGAACCTATTTTATTTATATATTTATTATTTTAATTATTAATTAATTAATCTAATTAATTAATTAATACAGATAATTAGTATAATTAATTTGGTTTAATAAATTAAAAAAATAAATTAAAAATACTAACAAAACATTAAAAGAAATAAATTAAAAAATACTACCAAATCAATATATTTTATTTAATTATAAAAATTATTTTTTATTTTATAAATTATTATTTTATCATTTATCTATTATGTTTATTAATAATAAAAAATAAAAACAATAACGAGTTAGATCTTCCATTGATTGTAATAACTTTTTGGCAATGCCAATCGATTAAAAATTTATTTTTAATCCGTTACATCCGTCGAGGGTTGTGAAATCATGTTTCTTAGAAAATCAATCGATTAGTCATATTACACAATCGATTAGTCATATTACACAATCGATTGAACGATGACTAAAATGTGGGATTTTTATAATTCAATCGAATGTTTATATTACCCAATCGATTGAAGGCTTCAAAGCAATTTGAGGTCTCACAATTCAATCGATTGGTTGTGTTACCCAATCGATTTAAGTCTTCAAAGCAATATGGATTTGCAAAATTCAATCGATTGGTTGTGTTATCCAATCGATTGAATTGTGCACTACGCCGTTCTCAATTTTCCAATTGTTTTTATAAATTATTATCATATTATTCATCTATCTTATCTTTAAAATTCTATTTTCAATTTTTAAGTTTTTATTTTGATTTAGATACTCTACTCTTATCTTTTCTTTATTATTAAGATTATAAATTGGTGAATAATCTATCACCAATTACTCAATCCCACAATTGGAATCGTGTATCAATCTCTTTGATTATCAAAATTTTCATTGTTTTTCTTTCGGATATCCATCTATTTAATATCCAATTTTTCTTTATTTTTTATCCGTTTATTTAATATCCAATATTTGTTCATCATTAATTGATAATTATAGTTGCAACAATCAACAAAGGTCCAATCAATTTTTCATTGTAGTGTTCAGAAAACAATCCACCATTTTGACTCCAAAATCGAGGTCAGTGAATAGAATCTCTAATTTTGCAATTCTTCGTTTCGATACTTTATTCGTGAAATAGATTGTGTAATGAAAAAATATTTTTTTTATCTTTTAATAATTCACAGATATTGAAAAATACTAAAAGCTAAATAAATTTTATCATTTTTTATTATTAATTAGCTAGCAATATTGGAAGCTATTTACTTTTTTAATGTTATAAGACGGAGTGTACCGAAATTTTTTTTTCATTGGACATTTTTAAGATGTCAGATGGATGAGCAATACCAGGAGGAGGATGACATTAACCAACAAGAAGAGCTAGTTTGTGACCAAGATATGATGGATGAACAGAATGAATTCGAACAAGATTTTGGAGATGAATTTACTGAGGGAGCGTATTTTTCTGATTCTGATCCGTCAGAAGATACCCTTGAAGCTGCTTATGCGGTTGACTTTGTGCAAGACAATACAACTTTGAATTTCACTGAAAATTGTGCGGAGAAAATTGGTAAATATCACTTTTCTACTTTACATCTTGCATTTGATTTTTATCTGAAGTACTCAAAGTCGAAGGGCTTTAGTGTAAGGAAGAGTAAGACTTTCAAGAATAGTATTAACGAGATTTACAAACAAAAGTTTATGAAAAAAAGGAAGAAGGAGCCTAGATTGGAAACAAGAACTGGGTGTGAAGCCTGAATGGATGTTAAATTTGTACCTAAAACTAGAAAGTGGCATATCTTTTATTTCTCTAACGAACACAACCATGATCTATTGGATATACAATTTAGTTCTATGTTGCCTGCCCATAGAAAAATGTCAGAGGCAGATATTATGCAAATGATGAACATGCTAAAGTCCGGAATTAGCACTTCACAGATATTTTGTCTTCTAGCTAGTCAAGCATGCGGGTATGAATGTGTCGGCTATGGTCCTAGAGATATGTACAATGAGATTGCTTGGCAAAGGCGTCAAGTTCCTGGTGATGCAGCACGAGCGTTGAAGAAGTTGGAGGATATGCGATTGAAGGATCCACCATTATATTTCAAGGCATGTCATGATTCAAGAGGTTTATTACGTAACTTATTCTGGTCTAATGGGATTAGCCAACTAGACTACCAACTCTTCGGGGATGTAATTGCTTTGGATACTACGTACAAGAAGAACAAGTATAGTTGTCCATTAGTCATATTTAGTGAGGTTAACCACCACAACTAAACAATTGTTTTTGCTGCTGCGTTAATTGTGCACGAAACTACTGGCACATATATTTGGCTCCTGCGTCAGCTCATGTTTTCCATGAAGGGTAAGACCCCGACCTCAATAATAACTGATGGGGCCATGGCGATTAGGAATACAGTAAAAGATGTATTTTCCGAAGTCAGACATAGATTATGCGCTTGGTACCTTATTCGAAATGTGACTAGCAATGTTGGAAATCCAAATTTTCCTTCTAATTTCAAGAAAATCATGATGGGAGACTACGAGATTCCCGTGTTTAAGCGTAAGTGGGTTCAACTTATTGAAGAATTTGGCCTTGAGGATAATCCGTGGGTGAACAACATGTATGAAGAGAAGCATATATGGGCTACTGCATATATAAGAGGTAAGTTTTTTTGTTGGCTTTAGAACTATCTCAAGATGTGAAGGTTTACACTCAGTAGTGGCAAGGTATGTGGGGTCGTGATATGATTTTACAAGTTTTGTAGAGCATTTTCAAAGGTGTGTTGCACACTTGCGCTTTAAAGAATTTAATGCTGATTATGAATCTACACGTGGGGCGCCCGTCATACAGACTTGTATAGAGCTGCTAGAGAGATTTGCTGCTGAGGTATACACTCATGAGATATTTCTATTGTTTCGGCCATTTCTTTCTAGAGCTAGATCAATGCGGGTGCTAAACATAGATAATAATAATAATGATTGCTCAAAGTACATATGTGTGTAAGCATGGGAGGCCCAATTTTCTGTGGACCGTTGAATTTCGTCAAGAAGAAATGATCTTCATGTGTTCTTGTTTAAGAATGGAGTCATTTGGAATTCCTTGTGAACATATTGTGAAAGTTCTGGTTGACAGAGACATTTGTGAGATTCCCCAATCATTAGTGTTGGATAGATAGACAAAGAAGGTGAAATCAGCATTCAATGATGCAAGTGGGTTCACCAGGGATGCTGTTGTTATTAGTCGTCAAAGTGCCTTGATGGAATTTTCTAAACAATTGGCTTCTATTGCTGCTAAAGTCCCAGAGAGATTTGAAGAGACACGTGACATTATTATGGGGTTGTACTCATCTTACAAGGTTGCAAACGAAGGCACCACTCAACCTTAGTCAGATGTAGCTAAAAGTAGCAATCCGTATGTGCATCGAACCAATATAGGCCCAGGACAACCATCTAAGAAGAAGCAGCAACGTTGTAGTGTTTATCAAATGGAAGGACATTGACAACAACGTTATGGAAGATGAAGCTAATGGTTTAGATAATGGCAACATGTATACCGAACCGACTCCTGATTTAGATAGTGATAATTAGCAACCTCCATGAACTTAATATTTTTGCATAGAGAATTACTTACATATTTGTGTTTATATTTTTTTACTATATTAATAAAATTTTCTATATTCTTCCAATATTCGTGCTTATGTTTTTTAGATGAAATAATTGTCAAATAAATCTTGGTTAGACAATAAATAAATTAATGATTTATTTAATTCATAGAATTATTAATTTATATAATTATTGCTAATAAAAATTTTACAAAATTCATTGGCATCGACGAACCAGTCGAACTGCAAATCGATAAGAATTACGATTCGATTATATGCTAAAACCGCAAAACTAGAAAACCGGAATTGAACCACTAAACCGGCCAAAAACTAGTAGGTCAGACCGAACCGGGACTTGGCGAGTTTTTTGAATTTGACTAAAAACGCTACCATTTTGTGTGCTGATCTACTAATACCCTAACCATTACCAACGCAGCAACCTTAACTCACTCCAACGGCACAACAGTAGCAGCACACACTCCTTCCCTCCCATCAGCCTCGAGCTCGTCGTTCCTCTCAATGCCAGCTCACTCACTCCCTTACTTCCATTCTGCCGCTAGACTTCTCCTACTACGTCACAAGTCGGACCTTTGAAGCTCACTCCCTCACTCCTACTCGTGCAGCTAACGATTCAGCAGTGGAAGCACAGTCGTCGGGCTCGCCTCCTACCTCAGTCATGAAGCTCTGTTCCACCGTCGCCAACGCGATTTCTGTTATACACCCCGACCCTACTAAGAACTCCCTAGTTCTTACTCCCTATTTCCACCCCTTTCAACTACAGGTGCGAAGGTTTAGTGCGGAACTACAAGAACATAGAAGATTTTGTTTACAAGTTGAGTTGTTAGATTTTATTTTTCCCTTGTCATTTATTGTTTTAGTTTTTAGAAGGGTAAGAATTGTATTTGAAGACCTTGAAATAAGTCTATGTATATAAAACTATGTGAATATATCTACTTTTGTGATTAAGTGATTTAAAATAAAGTCTCATTTTGTTTTCTTAATTAAAATTTTGGTTTGTATTCGCGAAGGCTCGATATTAAGTAAAGATAGTATTGAATAAAAAGGTTTAGAGGTAAGTAACGCCTGAGCTTTTAGTACGATCATGAGTTGCTAAAAGTTAGGGTGTTACATCATGCGAATATCATGATCCTCAAGCTACTATTTATTTATTATAAATTAGTACAAAAAAATAGAGTATAAATATTAGGAATTTGTAAAAGGTGCTCACCTTATTCACTACAAAAAAAAGGTTATAAAACGACATTAAAATTAAGGCATTCTCATAAAAATGCCGTAATATCTATGAATTACGGTGGTTTATGTGGCTGCCACAATTCAACTTTAGTTAGCGGCAATTTTGGCGGTTTTGAACGCCATTATGTTTTAAACCAGTTTTAAAAAATTCAACTTCTCTGATCCATGTCTAATTGCAAATGAGAGTGAGAGTAGTATAGTGCATCTGTGCATGTAAGAGTTGTGTTGGTGTGGCAGAACTTGAAAATGATATCGCTGCTGCTCTGCGAGCTTCTCCTCCATCAATTTCTCCTCCATCAATGATTCTCCCCCTCTGTTGATGTCACCTCCATCAATGCTTCTCCTCCGATGGCATATTTGCTTCCATTGATGCGATCTGCGAGGTATTCTATTAGTTTCGGTTCTTCGAGCTTCTCTTCTCCTCATTGACCTTATTTTGTTTAATTCCAGGTTTTGATTGTTCTATGCTAACTTCTGCTACTTATTTTACTTAATGCCAGGTTTTGAATTTTTTTTCCTTGTTCAATTTATTTTTAGGTCAGAAATTGGGGATTATTAGAAGAAATTGAGTAAGTTCTTCACTGAATTTTTTTGTAATTATAGGATTGAGTAAAATCATGTGAATCCATGTTTTCTCCTGGTATTACGTGCATTGTGAACTGCATAGATCTTTTTCTTTATGTTTTCCTTGTTATGCTTTTGTTTATAGGCTATTTGAGAAGTTAAAATCATTTGAATCTCCTGCAACCCGAATATATAATGTGAGTTTGTATCCTAGGCAAAATATTCGGTGTAATTATAAAATCTTTTATTTATGAACAATGTCCAATTTTCAATATAATTGAAATAGTTCAAGTTGGTCTTGGCTACAGCAAGAAGGTGAGGATACCGGAGAAGGCCTGCGTATGGGAAAATGATTTCTTCGATCTCTGGCATTGGTGTTTGATTGTGTAGCTTTGTCATCTGTGGTAATGTTGATTCATCATATCTTTGGTGTGACAACTTCATCTGTGGTTTATTTATTACATTTGTGGTATAATTTTCAATGTGTATGTGATCGCTGATTTGCACAACTTTTCCTTAAGTGTCGGACTTTATGTAGTACCATGCTAGGCAAGTTATCGCTTCCAAAAGATTTTGAAGTTCGATGATACCCTAACTAATCCATATTTTTGTGGATTTTTATTTTGATTAATATTCTAATTTCTATCTTCTCTGGGTTGTTCAATTATTTCAATTTTTATCCATATATATTCACTAAAGGTTGCTCCTAACCTCATCTTGTTGGCAGGCAGTATACCATGTCCTGCTTTGTTATCTTTGGTTTCTCCTACACTTACAAAATAATTCTTTCATGAAAACTTAAAATATACAAAAGAAAAGGAAAAAAGATCTTGTGCATATTCTACAATAGAAATATGACAACCATGAAATGTGCTAAATAGAGCATAATTTTGATACATCTATATTGATCTTCTTATTTTATTAATACTGATTTTCTAGTTGTTCATGAATTACTAATTGGACTTTTTCCTTTGTAAAGCTTTTGGGCCTTATACAGCGGCAAGTGAGAAAATTGAAGGGAACTAGTCATGCAAATTATATTGCAATAGTAATATTAATTAGAATTCCAAATGTTGAAAAGTCAGCTCTTGCCCATTCCTTGCATCAAGTGGGAGAATTAGTGCAGCAAGTATTTAAATTTAAAATTTTCTTACAATTTTAATGTAGAGTAGTTGACATGCTCAACTTTTGAAAAACACAAGTTGATGTGTATTTTGTCAGTTTGATGAGTTCTATCTTGTAAATCTATTCCCTATGGAAAAATTCACTTTATAGGCAAAGGAAATTTGAGGCATGCAATTGTGAGTCCAGAACTTGGGGAGACTAAAGACATAAGAAGTTTTAAGGTTAGCTATGTGTTTTATCCCTGCAGTTTGTATAATTGATGTAGCACAGAAGTTGGTGAATTAAAAATTATTAAAATGGTTACGTTGTAAGTATAGTCTTAACTCATCGAAAATCTGCCTATCAATTTAAAATGTGTCACAGAAAATTGAAATTCAAAATACTGGGAGTATGAATCCCAGGTCATCTCCCAACGAGTTGCAGAAAGTGTGCTATTTTATTAAGCAGAGGTTTTCAAAGAAGTGATTTGAGTAAACTGGAAATTTAAAGTTGATAAAATTGAATAATGTAAATAAAAATCTTGACTGGGAGTTGATTAGTTAGAATCTCTAATGTTGTTGGAATTCTCTCAGAGCAATTGATAATTAAAGATTGGTTTGTTTAATTATCCTTTACTGAATAAGGGAAAGTCAAACAAATTGGAATGCTACGTCTGTTCACAAGTTGCAATTCAATTAATAAAAATGAGTTGGTATTAGTGACTAGAGAGCAATCCAACAGTTTACCCAATTACAATTTCTCTTTCAATCCTTCCAACTCAAGAGTTCCTTTCAATCAACTCCCCATCAAGTTAGGGGATTACTCACTCATTGCAAATGTGAAATTCATAATATCAGAATAGGAATTAAAGGAAGACATAATAAATAGAGAATTTAAAATGATTAATTAAAAATAAAAAATAACCTTTGTATTAAATAATCTTAAAAGTATTCAAATGACAAAATTGAACAAAGCAAAGAACATGGAAGACTAAAACCAAGTTAAGAGAACGAACTAGAATGACGAAGTCTTGATGAGGCAATAACTCTTCTCAATGTTCCAATGCTAAGACCAATTGAAAATTAAATCCTAAAAACTAAAGAGAAAAACCTAGGAGAGGAGTAAAGACTAGATCTAAAACTCCCCAAAACTGTCTAGAATGAATTGTCTCCCTTGTTTCTGCATGTTCTCTGGCTCTAGTCTGCTGTTCTGGGCCGAAAACTGGGTCAAAATGTGGCCCGAAATTGCCCCCAACGATTCTGCAAATTATGCAGATCACGCATGTCACGCGATCGCGTCGCTCATGCAGACGCGTCATTTGTGCTTTTCCATGCCACGCGTTCGCGTCGTTCACGCTACCGCGTCACTTGAACTTTTCCAATCCGCGCGGCCGCGTGAGCCATGCGGCCGCATCACTGCGATTTGCTCTCCTTCACGCGGTCGCGTGAGCCATGCGACCGCGTCATTTCTCGCTGGTTATCTCCTCAAATTCTTGTGTTCCTTCCATTTTTGCTAGCTTCCTTTCCAATCTCCAACTCATTCATGCCCTGTAAATTCTGAAACACTCAACAAATAGATCACGGCATCGAATGGAATATAGGATAATTAAAAATACATAATTAAAGTCTCTAGGAAGCAGTTTTCAAACATGTAATAAATTCAGGAAGGAAATCTAAATGCATGCTAAATTAATGAATAAGTGGATAAGGATCATGATAAAATCACACAATTAAACACAATATAAACCATAAAATAGTGGTTTATCAACCTCCCCACACTTAAACATTAGCATGTCCTCATGCTTAATTGAAGGAGATAAAGTAAAT
>NC_029788.2:33055606-33082089 GCF_000816755.2 Arachis ipaensis
TGAACAATCGTGGAAATGTCTTTCCTCAGTTTATCAGTAACTTCAGATGGAAAGAATTTCTCCAAAAACTCTTTTCTGAGCATATCCCAGTTGGATACATTTGCTAGAGGTTGAGTGTAGTACCACTCTCTTACTTTTCCCTCAAGAGAAAATGGAAAAGCTTTCAGCAGAATTGAAGTCTCATCAGCACCATCACGCCTGACAGTAGAACAGGCTGCCTGGAAATCTCTCAAGTGCTTGATAGGCTCTTGAGCAGGTAAGCCATGAAACTTGGGCATCAAAATCAGCAGTGCGGTCTTTATTTCAAAATCAGTAGCTACTGCTGGATGATGCACTTGAAACGGTTGCATCGTAAAATCAGGAGCTCCTTCCTCCTGAATGGTAACTCTCCTAGCTGCCATGTTTTCTGCACGTAAAACAACCGAATCAGTAGAACGGGGGCTGGTTTCTTCCTCAAGTTCACTTTCAGATCCGCCCTCAGAGCGGACTAACCGACGCTGTTCTCGCCTTATTCGTGAAATAGTCCTTTCAATTTCAGGATCGAATATTAGCAAGCGCGGATCAGGAAGTGAACGCGTCATTTGACGGAAGAAACCTGCAACTCATAGTAGCAAAATAAAATAAAATGCAAATAAATAAATTCTAATTAATAACTTTAGCACTCTATTGCAACTCCCCGGCAACGGCGCCAAAAATTGATGTAGCACAGAAGTTGGTGAATTAAAAATTATTAAAATGGTTACGTTGTAAGTATAGTCTTAACTCATCGAAAATCTGCCTATCAATTTAAAATGTGTCACAGAAAATTGAAATTCAAAATACTGGGAGTATGAATCCCAAGTCGTCTCCCAACGAGTTGCAGAAAGTGTGCTATTTTATTAACCAGAGGTTTTCAAAGAAGTGATTTGAGTAAACTGGAAATTTAAAGTTGATAAAATTGAATAATGTAAATAAAAATCTTGACTGGGAGTTGATTAGTTAGAATCTCTAATGTTGTTGGAATTCTCTCAGAGCAATTGATAATTAAAGATTGGTTTGTTTAATTATCCTTTACTGAATAAGGGAAAGTCAAACAAATTGGAATGCTACGTCTGTTCACAAGTTGCAATTCAATTAATAAAAATGAGTTGGTATTAGTGACTAGAGAGCAATCCAACAGTTTACCCAATTACAATTTCTCTTTCAATCCTTCCAACTCAAGAGTTCCTTTCAATCAACTCCCCATCAAGTTAGGGGATTACTCACTCATTGCAAATGTGAAATTCATAATATCAGAATAGGAATTAAAGGAAGACATAATAAATAGAGAATTTAAAATGATTAATTAAAAATAAAAAATAACCTTTGTATTAAATAATCTTAAAAGTATTCAAATGACAAAATTGAACAAAGCAAAGAACATGGAAGACTAAAACCAAGTTAAGAGAACGAACTAGAATGACGAAGTCTTGATGAGGCAATAACTCTTCTCAATGTTCCAATGCTAAGACCAATTGAAAATTAAATCCTAAAAACTAAAGAGAAAAACCTAGGAGAGGAGTAAAGACTAGATCTAAAACTCCCCAAAACTGTCTAGAATGAATTGTCTCCCTTGTTTCTGCATGTTCTCTGGCTCTAGTCTGCTGTTCTGGGCCGAAAACTGGGTCAAAATGTGGCCCGAAATTGCCCCCAACGATTCTGCAAATTATGCAGATCACGCATGTCACGCGATC
The DNA here is from genome assembly GCF_000816755.2 of Arachis ipaensis. Classification (NCBI taxonomy): domain Eukaryota; kingdom Viridiplantae; phylum Streptophyta; class Magnoliopsida; order Fabales; family Fabaceae; genus Arachis; species Arachis ipaensis. The sequence continues at coordinate 33,057,319 of NC_029788.2, forward strand.
GCGTCGCTCATGCAGACGCGTCATTTGTGCTTTTCCATGCCACGCGTTCGCGTCGTTCACGCTACCGCGTCACTTGAACTTTTCCAATCCGCGCGGCCGCGTGAGCCATGCGGCCGCATCACTGCGATTTGCTCTCCTTCGAGCGGTCGCATGAGCCATGCGACCGCGTCACTTCTCGCTGGTTATCTCCTCAAATTCTTGTGTTCCTTCCATTTTTGCTAGCTTCCTTTCCAATCTCCAACTCATTCATGCCCTGTAAATTCTGAAACACTCAACAAATAGATCACGGCATCGAATGGAATATAGGATAATTAAAAATACATAATTAAAGTCTCTAGGAAGCAGTTTTCAAACATGTAATAAATTCAGGAAGGAAATCTAAATGCATGCTAAATTAATGAATAAGTGGATAAGGATCATGATAAAATCACACAATTAAACACAATATAAACCATAAAATAGTGGTTTATCAACCTCCCCACACTTAAACATTAGCATGTCCTCATGCTTAATTGAAGGAGATAAAGTAAATAAGTATGAACATGTAGAAACTCATGAAATGCAATGCAATCCTATATATATATATATATAAATAAATGCAACTATATGATTTTTGCCCACCTGATTAAAAGTAAATAAGCTCTTCAAAACAATTACAGATCAAATTCCACTAATTATATCATTATACCAGAAAACAGATAAAAGTGCAAGAAGATAGCTCATGAAAGCAGGGAACATGAAAATTCAAGCATTGAACCCTCACTGATAATGTATGTACGCTCTAATCTCTAGTGTATAGGGTAGTCACTCTATCCTTCTCTAATCATGCTTTCTAACTTTTGTTTTTCTCCTAACCAATCAACAACAGTTAATATACCAATGCAAACATCATGAGGTCTTTTCAAGGTTGTAATGGGGCCAAGGTACAGGTAAGGGTATACATATGGTTAAGTGAGCTGATAAATTGAATCTTTAATTAACCCAAGCTTCAACCCAACCTATATATTTTTAATGTAATCTTAAGGTTCATACCTAGCTACCCAGAATTCCCTTTTTCAATCCATACTCATGTATCAACTTTGTATTTTGATTCTATCATATGTGCATTGATCCTTGAATTCTGAATTTAACATTGCGGTAATTTTTGTCCCCTTATTTACTTTTTTTTTTTACATTAAAATAAATTCAGCTTATCAATGCACATAGATTTTTAATTCTTATAGTTTCACATGAGCAGGTATCCAAATTTCCATTAAATTCTCATGACATATTCCCTTAACAACTTTTGTTCCCACAATTTCCCATACTTAATTAGCACACACAATTCTATCTTAAGCTAACCAAAGATTCAATTTGGGATATACAATTGTTTTTCGGCTTAAGGTTACTAATGTGGTAAAATATAGAACAAATGGGATTTAAGAGCTCAAAGTGGTTTACAAAGGTAATTGAAAAGGGTAGGCTTAATTTGGATAAGTGAGTTTAAACAAATAATGGCCTCAATCATGTGCAAGCATGTAAATATAATAAATATTGGACATATAAGATAAAACAAAATATAGATTACAATCATAGAGAAGTAAACACACAAGAATAAAATAATTATGGTTAAATAATGTAACCATACATAAAGGCTCAAATCTTTCACATGTTGTGTGTTCTTTAGCTCAAACATCATGTTCCAAATACAATTCAAGAAAATTTATCATAAAAATTTTGAAAAATTAGTAAAATTTTGTTCCAAAGATAGAATATTAGGAAAAACTTATTGTCTTTTTAATCAAGTAGATCATGCATGCAACTAACCTATTACTATGCAATTTATCCTATTTTATAAAAGAAAGAAAAATCTAACTAAAATATCCTAATTTAATGGTGCTAGGGAAAAGAGATTACCTCCAGAAGTCAGGTACTGACCGACCTCCCCACACTTAAGGCTTTGCACCGTCCTCGGTGCCATCTGTCAGGAACAGGGGTGGGCTAGTAGCAGTATCTCCACAGTCAGGACCATCATGGCTCCCTGTTCTGGTAAAAGAAGTGGAGTCCGGGGTATCTGAGTCCTTGAAGTGTCCCTTGAGCAGCTCCTTGAGGTGTTTGAATCGGCGCTCATTACGTCGCTCTCTTAACTTCACTTTCTGTTCTTGCTGATCCAATCTTTTTATTATTTGCTGGAGCAGTTAATCTATTGTAGGTGCTTGTGGTGTTGAAGAAGGATTATCTTCAACTGGGACAGTAGGAAGGCTTGTAGTGGCTGCTGGAAGTCTAAGGTATTTCCCGTTAGGGACATACTGATCATCCCGTGGAAGCACGGCTTTGGTGTCCCCAGCTCTGTAGGATACTCCGGCTGCTGAGACAAGATCTGAGACCAAGGCGGGAAAAGGTAAATTGCCCGCAATTTGTACGTGTCCCATAGCATTCCGGATATGTCTTGAGAGATTCAGAGGTTGGTCTGTAAGGATGCACCATAGTAGAACAGCCATGTCCACAGTGAAGGAGGACTCGTGAGTGCTCAGAAGGACATAATGGGACATGATCTGTGCCCATACGCGAGCCTCCAAGGTAAGTGCTGAAGCCAAGATTCTCTTAGGGCGGGTACGGTGGTATCCGTAGATCCAACGGCTGCCAGGTAATGCGATAATTCTGAGAACAGCTTCCCAGTCAAATTGGTATGTCTGGCGCTTAAGTGCGGCTTCTTGAAAAGTGTCCAATCCTTCTGGAATAGCGGGAAGATCCAGAGCTTGTTGAATGGCCTCTTCTGTAATGGGGACTTGCTTTTGACGGATATAGACAGACTGCAGAGTTGGCATGTAGAGGTTAGAGTAGAACTCAACTACCCAAGAAAGATTGACCTGCCTTGGCTGTCTCCGTAGGAAACCCCATTGTCTTCGTTCAATTTACGGCTCAACAAAGGTAGCAATATTGGACGGGAGGATAAGGAGGTATTCATTGTTATAGTTCCTTTCTGCCAGGATAGGGAACATCTGCTCACAGTAGCGATTGGAAAATCGCGCAGTGTCCTTTGCTGGAAAGGCTTTCTCCTTTTCATCAACCTTTATTATCCTCTTAACTCTTTTTGTTGAGGGCTTGACGGCGGTTGAAGAAGGCTCTGCCACTATTGCTCTTTTAGTTCCTCTTCTTGCTGGAGGTTTAGTAGTTGTTTTCTCCTTTTCTTTCTTGGTGGCCATCCTGAAAAAGGGACAGAGAAAGTAAATTAAATTGAAAGAGATAGAGCAAGGAAGGGATAGTGTAAGTGATAATTAATGCACAATAAAGATGAATGGCGTTAGCACATGGTCCAGATTACATGTGAAAAGCTCATCAATGGAAATGTAGCAAGTGCATGTGGGACAATGGAATGCGAGAGGTTTATTGGTATGCAGGCAAAGGCATGAGTAGCATAGATCTAACATTCAATGTCCAATTTGAAAATGTTGCCCTTCGTAACAAACTATCATGTTTGTATTGACAATTAAATTCAATTAATACAATAGTAAAGAGAATTTGTGAAAAGCAAGCATTGAATGGTAGAGTAAAGCAATGTATAAAAGTGCATAATGCTATATGGGCTTTTTCACAAACACATGGCATGCATGGTGAATAAGGTATAGAAAGTATTAGAGTAAACATGCAAGCAATCTTTAAAGAAAATAATATATAATTGCCAAATAATTTACAACAATCTACAAGCGTATAATGAGGAATAATGACTTAAATAAATTTTGAACACCATGTAAAAAAGAAAAGAAAGAAAAATAATATAAAAGAAAATAAAAATAATGAAAAGAAGAAGAAAAGAAAAAGAAAATAACATAGAGAATAATAAGAATGATAGAAAAGGAAAGAGGGAAGTAGGAAATAGAACCTTATTAATGGAGGTGAGAGAGAGAGAGATAGGTGAGATAGAAGGAAGAAGGGAGAAGGAAGAAATAAAGAGGGAAAAGAAAAATTAGGATTGGAGAGGAAAAAGATAAGATATGTTGGCACTTTAGGTTGAGTTGTGCGGCGCAAGCGACGCGGCCGCGTGGGGCACGCGTTCGTGTGGATACACTTCAAGTATGGTGACGCGATCGTGTTGGTCACGCGGTCGCGTGACTCGTGTTAGGCTTCTGGCACGAGTGCAGCCTCGCGCCAGCACAACTCTCTGTTTGAAGTAATTTATTTGCCAAAATTGGGGTGACGCGATCGCGTGGGTCACGCGATCACGTGAGTGTGCTTCAGAAATTGGAGGGTGCAGCCGCGTGGGTGACGCAGTCGCGCGATAAGGATTGTGCTTCGAGCACCAATCCAGCACCACTCTCGCACAATATTTCATTGTGCACCCTTTTACGTCGAAAACTCAGGGCACGTAGCCGCGTGGGGCACGCGGTCGCGTGGGAGGCCATGATTCCCATGCGACGCGGACGCGTCAGCGACGCGGTTGCGTGGGTCGATTTGTGCCATTGGCACGCCTCCAGCCACGCTCCAGCGTGACTCTCTGTTCACTTTTATTTTTCTTCACTCCCCTTGCGACGCGGACGCGTCGCTAATGCGATCGCGTCGCGTGGCATTTTTTTTTTTTGATGAAAGAAATAAAAACATGTAAATGTAAATGCACGAAAGTACTAAGAAAGAAAAGAGTTATTGAATAGGAAAAAACTAAAAATAAAGAAAAGAACAATCATACCATGGTGGGTTGTCTCCCACCTAGCACTTTGGTTTAACGTCCGTAAGTTGGACGCTCCACTAGCTCAATCTTCTGCTACGTGGGGATCTTCCAAAAGGAAGATCTCAAGCTCCTTGTTTCGCTGCATCTTCTCGCCATGGTATAGCTTTAGGCGTTGTCCATTAACCTTGATAAGTTCAGAGCTTAAAGGATGGTGTAGGTGATAAACTCCATATGGTTCAGCCTTCTCTACTCTATATGGACCTTCCCATCTGGATCTCAACTTACCTGGCATGAGCCTTAGTCGAGATTTGTAAAGGAGGACTAAATCCCCAGGTTGGAACTCTTTCTTTTTGATGTGCTGATCATGTACAACCTTCATCTTCTCCTTGTACATTCTTGAGTTCTCATAAGCTTCTAGGCGAAGGTTCTCCAGTTCCTACAGTTGCAACTTCCTTTCAGCTCCGACTTTCTCCATTCCCATGTTGCACTCCTTAACTGCCCAAAAGGCTCTATGCTCTACTTCAACTGGGAGATGACAAGCTTTTTCATAAACTAAGCAGAAAGGACTCATCCCAATGGGTGTCTTGTATGCTGTTCTATATGCCCACAGTGCATCTTGTAGCCTGGTGCTCCAGTCTTTTCTATGAGGCTTTACTATCTTTTGTAAGATACGCTTTATCTCTCTATTTGACACCTCGGCTTGCCCATTAGTTTGGGGATGGTAAGCTGTTGCAACTTTATGAATTATCCCATGCTTCTTCATTAATCCTGTTAGTCTCCTGTTACAAAAATGGGTGCCTTGATCGCTCACGATTGCTCGTGGTGATCCGAAGCGACATATAATATGGTTTCTCACAAAGGAAACAACAGTGTTAGCATCATCAGTACGGGTAGGAATTGCTTCCACCCATTTGGAAACATAATCTACAGCTAACAATATATAAAAATATCCATTAGAATTTGGAAATGGACCCATGAAGTAAATGCCCCAAACATAAAAAATTTCACAGAAAAGCATAATTTGTTGAGGCATCTCATCCCTCCTGGATATATTACCAAATTTCTGACATGAGAGACAAGATTTACAAAACTCAGCAGCGTCCTTAAAAAGAGTAGGCCACCAGAATCCACAGTCTAAGATCTTTCTAGCTGTTCTTTGAGGGCCAAAATGTCCTCCACTCTCAGATGAGTGACAGGCCTCTAAAATGGACTGGAATTCTGATTGAGGCACACAACGTCTAATTACTTGGTCAGTGCCACATCTCCATAAATATGGGTCATCCCATATATAATATTTAGACTCGCTTTTCAGCTTGTCTCTTTGATGTTTAGAAAAATTGGGAGGAAATGTGCGGCTAACTAAATAATTAGCAACAGGTGCATACCAAGGGATAACCTCAGATACTGCTTGCAGATTATCAAAAGGAAAATTATCATCTATAGGAGTAGAATCATCCTTAATGTGCTCAAGGCGACTCAAGTGGTCTGTCACTAAATTCTGGTTACCACTCCTATCCTTAATTTCTAAATCAAATTCTTGTAATAGCAGTATCCAACATATAAGTCTTGGTTTGGACTCCTTTTTAGCTAATAGATACTTTAGAGCCGCATGGTCCGAATACACTACTACTTTAGTACCAAGTAAATAGGCTCGGAATTTATCCAGAGCGAAAACAATAGCAAGAAGTTCTTTCTCAATAGTAGTATAATTGGACTCCGCAGTGTCTAGAGTCTTAGACGCATAAGCTACGAAAGGATCCTTACCTTCACGCTGAGCCAGCGCTGCTCCTACTGCATGGTTGAAAGCATCGCACATGATTTCAAACGGCTGGCTCCAGTCTGGTCCTCTCACAATTGGAGCTTGAGTCAAAGCGGTCTTCAGTTTATCAAACGCTTCTTTACAATCCTCACTGAACTCGAACTCAATATCCTTCTGCAGTAATCTGGATAAGGGAAGTGTTGCCTTACTAAAGTCTTTAATAAATCTCCTGTAAAAACCTGCATGGCCAAGGAACGAACGGACTTCCCTCACAGAGGAGGGGTAAGGTAAACTAGAAATAACATTCACCTTTGCTGGATCCACAGAAATGCCAGTATTAGACACCACATGTCCTAATACAATCCCTTGTTTTACCATAAAGTGGCATTTTTTAAAATTTAATACAAGGTTTGTATTAACACATCTGTCTAATACTCTAGATAATTCATCTAAGAAAAGGTTAAAAGAATCACCGTAAACGCTAAAATCGTCCATAAAAACCTCCATACAGTCCTCAATAAGATCAGAGAAAAGACTCATCATGCACCTCTGAAAAGTAGCTGGTGCATTGCACAAGCCAAAGGGCATTCTCTTGTAAGCATAAGTCCCAAAAGGACATGTAAAAGTAGTCTTTTCCTGATCCTCAGGAGCTATATGAATCTGGAAATAACCTGTGTAACCATCTAAAAAACAATAATGAGATTTACCTGACAGGCGATCCAGCATTTGGTCAATGAATGGAAGTGGGTAGTGATCCTTACGGGTAGCTTGGTTGAGACACCTGTAATCAATGCAGACTCTCCAAGCATTCTGAACTCTAGTTGCTATGAGCTCTCCATGCTCATTCTTCACTGTAGTGACTCCAGACTTCTTGGGCACCACTTGTACTGGGCTTACCCATTCACTGTCTGAAATGGGATATATGATACCTGCTTCCAATAGTCTGGTCACTTCCTTTTTGACAACTTCCAAGATGGTGGGATTCAATCTTCTTTGGGGTTGACGGACAGGTCTTGCTCCCTCTTCTAAAAATATTCTGTGCTCACATACTTGAGGGTTGATGCCTACTATGTCTGCCAAACTCCACCCAATTGCTTTCTTATGCTTCCTCAGCACATCAAGTAACTGCTCTTCTTGTTGAGAAGTCAGTTCCCTTGCAATAATAACTGGAAACTTCTGCTCATCTTCAAGATAAGCGTATTTGAGATGTGGTGGAAGGGGTTTCAACTCTAGCTTCTGATCATGGGCAGGCTTTGGATTATCTGGAGCTTGTGAAAATGGCGAAGTGCCCTCATTGTCAGTTAAGAGGGTCCCCACACTTGGGCCTTGTCCAGTGTGCCTCTCTTCAAACTCTTCCTTGTGGACTTCAGCTACAGTTTCATCTATGACATCACACTGGAAGATAGAATGATCTTCTGGAGGGTTATTAATGATTTCATTCAAATTGAAAATTACAATGCGGCCATCTATTTCAAATGAATATGTTCCTGAAAAAGCATCCAATTTGAATTTTGATGTCTTCAGGAATGGTCTTCCAAGTAGGATTGATGATGGTTTATCTGAATCATTATGGGGCATCTCCAAGATATAAAAATCAGTGGGAAATGTAAGCCCTTTAATGTTCACCAAAACATCTTCAGCAACGCCAGCCATTGTAATAATGCTTTTATCTGCTAACACAAAACGAGCTGCCGACCTTTTTAAGGGAGGGAGCCTCAAAATATCATATATAGACAAATGCATTATACTAACACGTGCTCCTAAATCACACATGCAATCATAAATTACTACACCACCAATAGTACAGCTAACTATACAAGGACCTAGATCACTACATTTTTCAGGTAATCCTCCCATTAAAGCAGATATGGAACTACCTAAAGGAATAGTTTCTAATTCATTAATTTTGTCTTTATGGATACATAAATCTTTTAGAAACTTTGCATATTTAGGTACCTGTTGAATAACATCAAAAAGGGGAACAGTTACCTCAACCTTTTTGAATATTTCTACCATTTTAGGATCGGGTTCCAGCTGCTTCCTGGGCTTCCTTGCAAGTTGTGGAAATGGAATAGGAGTAGTGTTTTCGCCCTTTTGTGCTTCCTCCTGTGGTTGAGCTATTTCTTCTTCAGTTATGTCCTGTATGTCCTCTTCCTCTTCAACATCTTCTATCTCTACCACCTCTTCATCTGAGGCGTGTTCTAGTGAGCTTGGTTCCTCCTGATTTCTCTCTTGCAGTGTGGTTCCGGACCTCAGGGTGATGGCATTAATGCCTCCCTTTGGATTGGGTAATGGTTGAGAGGGGATTCCAGTGGAACTTGAGGGTTGGTTACTGAAATTTTGCGTTGATCCAATCTGTGACATAAGAGCTTGCAAAGTAGAGGTGAGACCATTCAGGCTGGCATTAATACTATTCATGATGTTACTTTCCATGGTCTGTTGTCTTCGCTCAAAAGATTGTAATAACTCTTCATTATGAGATAAAGAAGAATGGGTGAATTGAGAGGTCTGCTATTGATTATTATGTGGTCCTTGGTTTTGCCTCAGATGAGGTGCTCTGTAAGGTTGATTCTGCTGCCTGTTGTTGTTATTATTCCACCTCTGATTTCCCTGATTATCTCTGCCTCCTCTGTTATTGTTGTCCCTCCAATTCTGGTTAGAATTGTCCTGCCATCCATGGTTATTATTTCCACTTTGATTGTACCCTTGGTTGGGGCGGTCATAGAAGTTATGAGTGGATGCTACCATGTTATCTTCTTGTTGGAGCTGCGGGCATTCATCAGTATAATGGCTATAATCAGCACAGATTCCGCAAACTCTCTATGGGACTAGTTGTTGGTTTTGCTGTGGTGGAGGAGGTTGAGCTTGCTGAGCTTGTTGTTGATTCAATTGCATCTGCTTCAGCAAGTTGGTCATCTCACATATACTCTGAGCTAGAGCCGCAGTTTCTCTGTTAGAGGATACTTCTGCAACGGCTTTTGAACGGCCTTGTCTTTGCCTGTGGTTCCTAGTAGATTCAGCTAAATCACTAATCAATTGCCATGCTTCATCAGTAGTCTTGTACTTCTTCATAGACCCATTGCTAGCACTTTCCAATGTGGTCTTATCTTGGGGCCTCATGCCCTGTGTGACATAGCTAAGTAACAATATCTTGTCAATCATGTGGTGGGGGCATGCTTCCAGAAGATTATTGAAGCGCTCCCAATATTCAATGAGAGTCTCATTGTCGTCCTGAACAATTGTGAAAATGTCTTTCCTTAGTTTATCGGTAACTTCAGATGGAAAGAATTTCTCCAAAAACTCCTTTCTGAGTGTATCCCAGTTGGATACATTTGCTAGAGGTTGAGTGTAGTACCACTCTCTTACTTTTCCCTCAAGAGAAAATGGAAAAGCTTTCAGCAGAATTGAAGTCTCATCAGCACCATCACGCCTGACAGTAGAACAGGCTGCCTGGAAATCTCTCAAGTGCTTGATAGGCTCTTGAGCAGGTAAGCCATGAAACTTGGGCATCAAAATCAGCAGTGCGGTCTTTATTTCAAAATCAGTAGCTACTGCTGGATGATGCACTTGAAACGGTTGCATCGTAAAATCAGGAGCTCCTTCCTCCTGAATGGTAACTCTCCTAGCTGCCATGTTTTCTGCACGTAAAACAACCGAATCAGTAGAACGGGGGCTGGTTTCTTCCTCAAGTTCACTTTCAGATCCGCCCTCAGAGCGGACTAACCGACGCTGTTCTCGCCTTATTCGTGAAATAGTCCTTTCAATTTCAGGATCGAATATTAGCAAGCGCGGATCAGGAAGTGAACGCGTCATTTGACGGAAGAAACCTGCAACTCATAGTAGCAAAATAAAATAAAATGCAAATAAATAAATTCTAATTAATAACTTTAGCACTCTATTGCAACTCCCCGGCAACGGCGCCAAAAATTGATGTAGCACAGAAGTTGGTGAATTAAAAATTATTAAAATGGTTACGTTGTAAGTATAGTCTTAACTCACCGAAAATCTGCCTATCAATTTAAAATGTGTCACAGAAAATTGAAATTCAAAATACTGGGAGTATGAATCCCAAGTCGTCTCCCAACGAGTTGCAGAAAGTGTGCTATTTTATTAACCAGAGGTTTTCAAAGAAGTGATTTGAGTAAATTAGAAATTTAAAGTTGATAAAATAGAATAATGTCCATAAAAACCTTGACTGGGAGTTGATTAGTTAGAATCTCTAATGTTGTTGGAATTCTCTCAGAGCAATTGATAATTAAAGATTGGTTTGTTTAATTATCCTTTACTGAATAAGGAAAAGTCAAACAAATTGGAATGCTATGTCTGTTCACAAGTTGCAATTCAATTAATAAAAATGAGTTGGTATTAGTGACTAGAGAGCAATCCAACAGTTTACCCAATTACAATTTCTCTTTCAATCCTTCCAACTCAAGAGTTCCTTTCAATCAACTCCCCATCAAGTTAGGGGATTACTCACTCATTGCAAATGTAAAATTCATAATATCAGAATAGGAATTAAAGGAAGACATAATAAATAGAGAATTTAAAATGATTAATTAAAAATAAAAAATAACCTTCGTATTAAATAATCTTAAAAGTATTCAAATGACAAAATTGAACAAAGCAAAGAACATGGAAGACTAAAACCAAGTTAAGAGAATGAACTAGAATGACAAAGTCTTGATGAGGCAATAACTCTTCTCAATGTTCCAATGCTAAGACCAATTGAAAATTAAATCCTAAAAACTAAAGAGAAAAACCTAGGAGAGGAGTAAAGACTAGATCTAAAACTCCCCAAAACTGTCTAGAATGAATTGTCTCCCTTGTTTCTGCATGTTCTCTAGCTCTAGTCTGCTGTTCTGGGCCAAAAACTGGGTCAAAATGTGGCCCAAAATTGCCCCCAACGATTATGCAAATTATGCAGATCGCGCATGTCACGCGATCGCGTCGCTCATGCGGACGCGTCATTCGCGCTTTTCCATGCCACGCGTTCGCGTCGTTCACGCTACCGCGTCACTTGAACTTTTCCAATCCACGCGGCCGCGTGAGCCATGCGGCCGCATCACTGCGATTTGCTCTCCTTCACGCGGTCGCGTGAGCCATGCGACCGCGTCATTTCTCGCTGGTTATCTCCTCAAATTCTTGTGTTCCTTCCATTTTTGCTAGCTTCCTTTCCAATCTCCAACTCATTCATGCCCTGTAAATTCTGAAACACTCAACAAACAGATCACGGCATCGAATGGAATACAGGATAATTAAAAATACATAATTAAAGTCTCTAGGAAGCAGTTTTCAAACATGTAATAAATTCAGGAAGGAAATCTAAATGCATGCTAAATTAATGAATAAGTGGGTAAGGATCATGATAAAACCACACAATTAAACACAATATAAACCATAAAATAGTGGTTTATCAATAATATTTTAATATTTTTGTAGAATTACATAGTTGACTTCCTAAATAAATTTATTCTTTTATAGGTGAAACAGAAAAGATTATTCAAACCCTGTGTTTAATGCTACCTTCTAGCTTGCTCTCTGTTCTTTAAAAGTTTTTGACAAAGTTTTGCTGTTTAACTTTGATAAAAAGAATATAATAAAGCTCAGAAGAATGACATGAGGTTTGGGGGACAAGTGATCCTCACAAAAGCAAAAAGTAGATAAAAGAAAAGCAATTAATGAAGCATAGTTATTCCTATCTTATTTTTAGGAACTAGTAGGAACAAAATTTTGCATCCAATTTTCAGTGCATTAATCTTCTGGTTTTTGTGTATGATTACATGCTACCTCTTCTAATATTTTAATTAATTTTGCCTTACAATTTCTTGTCATATGCATTCAGTTTGTTTACAAACTCTTTGGGTTTTTTGGTTTAGGCATTCAGTTTGTACTTATTTATATCTTGGTTTAGGAAAAGTCGACATGCTTGTATGCGGGATAGGTACTGGTGGTACCATCACTGGTGCAGAAAAATATCTGAAAGAGAAGAATTCCAACATAAAGGTTAGCTGTATACTTTCAGACCAAGGAAATCCTTTTGTTTTTCAAGAAATTCTATCCTTCTAACCACTCCTTCCATCTAAAATGAATGGATTTTCAGAAAAGATAAGAGAACAAAGATTGCAGGGTAGTGAACAATTAACACGAGAATTTTCATTATTATCCATCTAAGAGTGCACGTCTGCATCCTCCATCGAAGTTTGTTCACGTGCTGCTTTGGGTTGCCGAAGACACACACACACACACACACACACACACACAGAGAGAGAGAGAGAGAGAGAGAGAGAGAGAGAGAGAGAGAGATGATCGACCACCAGAAGAAGATATTAACTATTACAGGGAGAAGAAAAACATTTAGTAATAATGCACTCTATGTGTTTGTTATTTTGCTTCTTAGAAATTGGAATCATTTAAACATATTTTGTTGTCCAGCTGTTGCAGCTGAATCTTTAGCTCTGACCCTGCAAGCATTTTGCAATTTAAAAGATTCAAAAGAACCTTTTGAAAGGTTATTCCAATATTATTAATTTGTTATATCCTTGGATTTAACTTTCGCTATATCTGGAATCATGTTATATTTCAACCTGCAGATGTCTAAATGCACAGAAAGTCTTACTTCCTGATGACCATATTCAGGTTTGTTGTTCCATGACAAGTAGTTTACTAGCTTCCACTTTCCATTCTATTTAACTTTCAAATTCCTCTAAATTTTCTGGCAATAAACTGATGCATACACAAAGATATTGTTTTATCGCATCTATGCTTGCAATGAATATGCTGGCTGAAGTAATTGGTTCTCTTTTGTCTGGATAAAATTTGTGCAGGTGGATTTGACACCGCACATGCAGCTGCTCGGTGAGTGAGTGAGCCAGCATATATATATTTCTCTCTCCTCACCTTTCTTTATTTTTGTATTAATTCATTTTTCTGCTTTGGACAGTGCTTATGATAGAGCAGCAATTAAGTTCCACGGAGTGGAGGCTGACATTAACTTCAACATAGAAGACTACGAAGAAGACTTGAAGCAGGTGATTCATCAATTAATTAATTCATTCATTTGATTTGCATCTCTATTCTCCAAGTTTGATACATTACGGTGGTGTGTTGTGTAAAATAATAAATAGATGACGAATTTGACAAAGGAAGAATTTGTGCACGTGCTTCAGCGACAAAGCACTGGGTTTCCAAGAGGAATTTCCAAATATAGAGGCGTTACCTTGCACAAGTGCTTAGGAAGAGCCTGTGGTGAGTATCATACATGTGCTTTGACAGATTCTGGTGAAGTATATGCATGGGGGAATGATGTTTGTTGTTCGGATTTGGTTAATAAAGGCTGGATAAAAAATCAATGGATACCACATAAACTTTCAGGTCCTCTAGATGGTATTAGCATTTCAACCATTGCTTGTGGAGAATGGCACACTGCCATTGTCTCTAGCTGTGGAAATTATTTACATATGGAGATGGTACCTTCGGAGTTCTTGGCCATGGCAATCTTCAGAGCTGTTCTCGACTGAAACATGTTGAGTCTCTTAGCGGTCTAAAGGTGAGGTCTGTTGCTTGTGGTTCATGGCATACAGCTGCAATTATGGAAGTCATGGTTAATCACTTTCGGTATAATACTCCTACGGGCAAGCTGTTTACTTGGGGAGATGCAGATGAAGGGAGGCTTGGTCATGCAGATAATGGAAATAAGCTTGTGCCGACTTGTGTTTCGCAATTCGTTGACTGTAGCACTTACTAATATAGGGAAGGTATTTGCAATGGGAAGCGTGAGATATGGACAGCTCAGAAATCCTCACGCCAGAAGACAGGTTAAAGTGATTTCGGCTAGTTCATATCATGTTGCTATTTTGACTTCGGTCGGGAGTGTCTATACATGCGGCAAAGGTGAAAATGGTCAACTTGGACTCGGTGATACCGAAGACAGGTACACGTCTTCTTTTGTTGAGGCTCTAAGAGACAGGCAAGTAGAAACAATAATTTGTGGATCAAGTTTCACGGCTGCAATCTGTTTGCACAGACCGATTTCTGTCAATGACCAGTCAGCTTGTAGTGGGTGTAGGCTGTCGTTTGGATTCACAAGGAAGAAGCATAACTGTTATGATTGTGGCCTTTATTTCTGCCGCGCTTGTAGTAGTAAAAAGGTTATAAATGCTTCTCTAGCCCCGAGTAAGAGCAATGCCTTTCGAGTTTGTGATTAGCGCTATGATAGAAGGCAAGGAAGTACACATTCAGCAATGGCTTTGAAGTCTAGAAATTGTAACTCCCTGCAGCTACACAGACTTCCTGATCTGACTGAAGATAGAGGAGAGACAACTATGGCACAGGGTCCTCTCTTGACGCTCGGCCAATCATGTTATAAGAAAAGCATGCCCAGTGGTAGAAAGGACTGGAAAAACCAACAAGAGAGACATCAGCATTTAGAAGATAGTTCTTCTTCTATGTTAGGTGGGATGCCCCAATGGGGGAAAGTTTCATGCCCTGCACAATTTAGAATCAATTGTAAAGAAAATTTGGCTGGCCATGTTTCTTCGTCGAAAAATAAAGTAGCTACTATTGCCTCACCAAATATAGAATCTCCGGTGGCAGCATTCAACTTCTCTAGTGCAGAGTCAGATACAACAAAGTTTGATAAGATGCTCATTGAAGAAGTTCAGAGGCTGAGAGCTGAGGTAACTTTTGTTTCAATGTTCTACATGCTGCATTTGTGACAAAAAACAGTTAATATATCTGAGTAGCAAATTAACCAATGTTGTTCACTTGCGTATTTAAAAAACATCTAACTATGCATTTAATGTGTTCTCTTATGCATGTTCTTTTGATAGTTAAAGAGACTTGAAGAACAGTGTGAACTCAAAAATCATAAGATACAAGAGTGCCAACAGAAAATTGAGAAGAGTTGGTTTGTAGCAAAGGAGGAAGCTGCTAAGTCCAAAGCAGCAAAAGAGGTCATAAAAGCTTTGGCTGTAAGGGTAAGTTTTCTTATATTGTTTTTGTTTTGTTCATTTACACAAAGGCTTCCGTACAAGAAACATATGTTGTAGTAGTCCTTATGATATGGCCTTAACATTATATTAATTATCACCACTGCAGCTTCATATAAATAATTTCAATTTATAACAGCCGGCTTGATAGAAATTCCCTGACAGGAGAGGTTTCCACAAATCTTTGTAAGAGATAAGTTTGGATAATGAAGTTGGAACAAGTTCCGGGGATGAAACTCACACAAGAGACCAAGAAACTAAAACAGGCTTGTTTTAAAGTTAATTACAAAAGGAGGAAACTTTTGGCATCCAAATCTTATTCATCATCACTTAGCTAAGCTACTTGTCTTGTATATTCATATTCTAAGTAGTAAAAACAACACTTATTAGATGGTTTAAATACATTATTAGATATTAACATAGTTTAGGGAACTGGATTGTAGATTTGACTTATTAGTGTTTATTGCAATGCTTGTATTTTGGTAAGTTTAGTAAGACAAGATTTTGTATAGGAGTTATTACTTTTGATTTTCAATAATAAAAAATTATATATTATATTAATATTTTGTTTATGAGTTATATAATATTTCATTTATGGATTATGATTTTTTGCTATTGTGAAATTTTAATCACAAAATTATTTATTTAACACGATAAAAATAACAATAAAAATTATTTTTTAAAACGATAAAAAATGTCACTGTCAGGGTAAAATGGCGGTTCAAAAATACCATTTTAACCAACCAAAATGCTACTGTCAAGGTAAAAATGGTAGTTCAAATTGCCGTTTTAACCCACCAAAATGCCACTCTGTCAGGGTAATAATGGCGGTTCAAACCGCCGTTTTAACCTATCCAAAAATTGCCATTTTAACCCTGAAAATAACAGCGGTTTGAACTGCCGTTTTAACCAACCAAAACGCCACTCTGTCAGGGTAATAATGGCGGTTCAAACTATCATTTTAACCTATCCAAGAACTGCCATTTTAACCTTAGAAATAACGACTGCCGTTTTAACCTATTCAAAAATCGCCGTTTTAACCCAAGGAATTGTGGCAGTTTTCAAAAACCTGCCGTAATAACCAGAATGGCACCCAGAATTATTTGTAGTGATGGCGGTTCAAACTGCCATAAACACAAAAAAAAACCGCCGGTTTTACCAAAATTTTTTGTAGTGATTGTTACCCTTTGGTTTAAACTCAAAAGTCATATCCATCCACTTCATTACCCAAGTTGCAGAGTTCCAGCTTGAACTACATTGATGTATATCTTCTGGAATTATAATTTTGTAGTCATGAGATTGTTTATTATACTCTTGAATGCCATCATCCTTGTAAAAGTTCGACATGATGATTTGCTCCAGTACGTTTGCCTGATTTTAATTAACTAGTTAAATAATAAAAACAAAATATCAGCAAATAAGCTTATAAAATTTTTTTTGGCCTTACTAGTGTCTTAATAACACGTTCACCATAGTGAATTCTGTCATCATTAAAATGGGTGTCCAAGTGATAGATTGTGCAATCATCAACCGAGATTACCATTAGATACCAGTGGTCACCCTCTTGAATAGGAACATATATCTAGACCATAAAATTTGTCCGTGAGTTATGTATGTTGATAAGGAAAAACTATATTTAACAAAGAATATCCAAAAAAAATCTAACAAATTTTAAATCAGTAGTAGATTACATAAATTTGTATATATAGTGTTGCATCTTTTGCTTTAAATGTATTTTGCTGAAAACATCCACCTAAAAATATTGATACATTCATATAACTATTAGTACATGATAAAGCATGGTTCTTTATCAGCATTATATTTATAACTTATAATCAGTAAAATTATCTTGTTAGGTGTTATAGAACATACCACAAATCTCGGTGGAAGTTGCCATGTTGTCTTGAAACTTATATCAGATTGATTATCAGTGCATCTCAATGTCACTAATTCAAGAATATGAACCATAATCCAAATATATTACTAGATTGTGCAAAAAATCAAATGTAAATAAATTAATAGATGATTTGTGTACCTTATCAGTAATGGGTCTGTTAGGTACGAAATGATCAAAGTTTGATCTAGTAGCTCTGATTGTGTCTGTTACCACAAGTTCTTCACTGTATCAATTAAAAACCAAAACACATTAGATGGGTCCTCATTGATCAACAACACCGATAATATTAAAATAACTTACGATGGATCTAGTGAGGCTGAAAATGCATATGCACATGCCTTTATCTGATCTTCCAAAAGATGCAAGATTGGAGTTGGCATAAATTTACACTTCATTGACTACAAGGTTTAACACAAAAGTATTAGTAATACTCATTGTAGAAGACTATATGGTTAATTAGCATTACTCATAACAAACTAGATAATTAAAGATTGGTGCCTAAGAGGTAATTACGTTGGTAATGGAAAGGAAATAAACAGGTCTTCTATAGTCTTTTGTGTGTTAGCTCAGTGCATAAAACGCCTTGGATTTATTGAATGATTTGGTCTCAATCTTTGGCTTTCTAACTCCACCAAGGAGAGTGAATGATAATTTTTTCTGTGTCCCCATAATAGTCTTACCCTAAGAAAAAAAATAGGTCAGTAAACACTTATTATCATGTTAGGAATATACTAATAAATATGATGCATGAATTTTACTACACATGCATATACCTTTGATATATTTTTCTTTTTCGTTGCAGCTCTTTCAGTTGGGGATACTGGTTTGTCCATATTGATTTCGATGTTGAACGCATCATTGTGAGTGAAAGACCTCTTATCCAGCACAATAAGATCATCTTCATCATCCGATATAACAGTATGAATATCAATATCCGAACTCTTAGCCTTCAATCTATTTGGGAATGGACGTGTCTTTTGTGAAGAAAGTTTGGTCGGAGTCTCGAAATCATTGTTCAGATTCAGTTGTGTCATCATTGTCTCAATGCGGCTTGCAGATTCAAGGATTTTATCAATTTTTTTGTCTCGAGCCATGTTTGCAACTCTCATTGACTGCAAACATTTTAGGTAAAATAATTTTATATAAATGTAAAAATACAAAAAGAGTGATGGTTGTTCTGATGAGATTGTCAATGGAATAAGACAAAGATTTCTCTAATCACAACTAATAGCAAAAAAATGTTTATAATATATAAAATGTATTACATAATATAAATTGCATTACTATTTGCCAAATTAAATTACCTGCATGCTAAGGAGGACCTCTTCCACTTTAATAGACAATTCTTCACTTTTATTTAGATCCTTGTTTTGAATAACATCGTCATTGATAACTAGGTCATCCTGTAGAAAGAAAACATAAAAAATTAAATTACTCATAATAAATTCTACTAAAAATTAGAAATCCATTATGTCTTACCTTAGCATTAGGAACTATAGTTCCAATTTGATCAACTAGATCAATTGTGATAAGATCACAGTCTGTAGCCAGTGACATATTCTGTATATTACATGCATCATTGGGCACTAAATCTTCTTTAGGAGGAATATCCATGATTGTTATCAATTGAATAATATTGTATGAGTAAGTTTGGTTGAATGGCAAATATTTAAAATAATTTGTCAAAGTATAAAAAATTAGTCGGAGTGAGTACATATATATACACCTAATAAAGATAGTCAAATTTTAATTCTATCTTTTTTTTAATTTTTAAACTAAATGAACAATTTGAAAAATTTTTATGTTATCTTATCTTTTGGTTAAAATCAAATACAAATTGAATTTTATCTTGATTTTTATTTTAAAATTTAACAAAGTAAATCACTAACAATTAAATAAAAATAGGAACAAACTAGTTGAATAGCACTACACGTCTTCAAGCACTTACCAATCGATTGAAACAATAATTGAGGATACTTCAATCGATTTCATTAACAAAATAATCGATTGAATTAGTAATTGAGGATACTTCAATCGATTTCACTAACAAAACAATCAATTGAATGCATACAAACTCCTTATTGCAAGCATTCTTTAATTGATTGTTTTCCTAATTCAATTGATTGAATGCATATCAATTGATTTTAAGAACAACTGAAATAATTTCAAGACCCTGACACAGATTTTTTTCATTCTTCGACACATTTCTTCATGGTCCAGACCTTGGGATGAGGCCCCTTGGGTTTGTGATGCCTAGATTAGTGTATAGAAGATCAATTGCTTCTCCTTGACGATTGATAGCTTCAGTTCGCCTGTCTTGACGCTGCCTCATCTCAGCAAATTGTCCCTCAATGTATAATCTCATGCTTCGCAATTCATCCATCAAATCTCGCATTGTTGGTGAAGGAGGCGGTGGTGGTGGGGATTCCTGGGGTTGTGCTTGCACCTCAGGGTGTGTGTGGTTCAAAGATTAAATTTTATTCCCAAGAATATTATTCCTAAGAATATAATGCCTAGGAATGAAATTACTTGGAATATAAGATTCCCATGTTTGTTTATAAAACTTGATGCATTGGAATATTATGTAATAATCCTAGAAATGACTAAATTTTTGTTTGGTTGAGTTTAAATTTCTTAGTCATATTATGTAATATGTCAAAATTACCCTTACTCATTCAAATTAAAATATTAATGACTAAAATTAAATATAAAGCTAATTAAATATTAATGACCAAAATGCTCAGAAGAAACCAGACACCAAAATGATCTCCAAAATGGTTAGAGAAAACAACAATGACTTCACCATAAAGGCATTCATCTGTATGTATGCCAGAGGTAGCTCCTCTTCATCCATAAAGGCATGACAACAGACCAAGTGTTATGGGAACCAATTTCTTTACCTTCTCATTATCTCTCTTTATGTACCTGCATAACAGATAGGGAAAATGTAACAAGCAGAAGATTTGTCTGTGCATCATTTGTTAAAAGAGATACAACTTTCCTCCATGCATATATCAATGTGATGGGAAATTTAACTGACACATACATAATGGCAAAAGAACTGCTTAAGAACAGGAGCAGTTGTCATAATATTGGAACAGGAAAAACCTTGGAAACAGAAAACCTCTAATCAAACAATCTTGATGAAAAATAGAGGTATAAAAGGGGAGCACACTTCAAAGAACAAGATTTTGCCATTTGAATTTTAAATGATGGGAAAAAAAAGAGAGAAAGATAGAAAAGGAAAAAGAAATGCTTGTTCCAGACATAATCATCCTAGAAAAAGGAAGCAACAGTTTGGAGGAAAGGAAAAAAAAATAGCAAACATGTTCTTTCAATTACCTCCTGCAATTCAAATATCAACATCTCGTCGATGAGAGCCTTCACGTTAAACAAACAACTACAATGAAACTAACCAAATAACAAGCCTAACCAAACACATTATCTAAATCATGTATGCAAAAACATTTACTTAGTTACTTACTCAATCTTTTGAATGACAGGAGATGATATATCAAGAGTAGACCAGGAAAGCATCACTAGCATAGAAATGACAGCTTCAGTTCTTACTTTTTCAGCTTCATCATGCAGACCCATATCTAAAACTTCAAGAACAACACTGCTGCTCAAGTTTGGGCCTAGCTTGGATAATACTTGAAGAGAAAGGTATTTTGCTTTTCAGGGGCAATGGTTATCAACAGCAGGTAGCATATGAGTCCAAGGAAGTTTAAGCACTACACAAAGGTCTTCACGGTAACGCTTATCTTGAAATTGATTGTAGTACCAAAATTTACATTTTTTCTTTTCGAATTCATTTTTTATATATAAACTAACATTCAGATTTATCAAATCAAGAAAAAATAAATCAAAGTTCATTGTGGTTTAGAGAATTTTACATGCACATTAATGGTAATGCACTAATGCTCGTTCACCTAGTTATCCTTCAATCTAATTCAAGACTTTATTCAAATCACTTGAATCAAAACATTAACTGCACATAGGAATTATACAAGAGTCATTCCACTCCCGAGTTGCTGTTAATAAGAAAGAAAAGAACCGGTGATCACATATCAAATTTAGTAATAGCAATATGGAAATATCAGTTCTCAACAAATACAATTACAACTGATCCTTGTTCCACTAAGTAAGTTGGCTAATTCAATTTTCAAACAATCTAAAATATATCAACAAACAAGTAAAACAGAATAAATAAATTGAAGAAGCATCGGAGGAAAACTTAAAGGGCTTCTTGTTATATGCCAAAATCTGTAAACATGCAGATTGAATAATTGAACAAACTTACACTATCATACAAAACTGTAACAAATATTACCAGAACATATAAGTATACCAGAACATACACACCAAAATACATTTTAAAATTGGAAAACTAGATCCCACAGATCCAGTAGCTGAAAATTAGATTGCCACCAAAACAACTTTACATTGTTACTAGTATGTAAAATTCATCAAGACAACAGGATAAAAAAGCAGAGCAATAGTAATGCAAGCTTAGTAGTGCATTGTAACATGGCTCATGAAGTACACAGCACGGGAAGCCAAATTAAGACAAGATTAAGCATGTAAAAATATGTTTTTGTCAGATTCAAGCCAAATTAAGCATGTAAAAATATGTCAAAAGCTTAAACTCTTTATTGAGGCAAATCATCAAACATGTTGTTTGCATGCAACATAATCACAAAGAGCGTATAAGAAATCAAGCAAAATAAAAAATAACTAATCAAATTAGCAGTCTATTGCAGAAAATTAGTGTAATATGATGTAGAAAGCATAAAAAGAACCCAAACCTTAACGAGAGATTCAAAGAGAATTCGCAGAGATAAGCAATGCGAACATGAACTTGAAAAAGAGAAGGAAACCAGTCTTCCGTTTAAGGTAACGGTGGCACCGGTGTAGCTCCGATGGCGGTGGCGCCGGTGTAGCTCCGATGGCGGTGGCGTTGGTGAAGCCTCCATTGATTTGGGAAAAAACTCAAACCTTAATATGAGATTCGAAGAAAATTCACAGAGAAAAGCAGTGCGAACATGAATCGGAGAAGATAAGGAGACGAATCTTCCGTTTAGAGTAACGGCGGTGCCGGTGCCGGTGCCGGCTCCGGTGGCGGTGGCGTTGGTAAAGCTCACTGATTTGGGAAAAAACTGCTCTGCTAGGGTTTAGTTCTTCAAAAAAAATGAAGAAGAAGTGAAATATAGTATTAAATAATAGGGGTAATTTAGTCTTTTTGTTTCATTATTTACATTCCATTCCCATTGGAATGAAAGATAACCAGGGGGGAGATAGGAATTGAATGAGTGGTAATTTAATTCCAAGGAATAAAAGTTACCTTGGAATGTTTTTTTTAACTTTGAACCACACATAGGAATTTCATATTCCCATCTTAAAATTCCTGGGAATGTTCTATAATTCCCCCAACCACACACACCCTCAGGGTCTTGTGATTGTCCTTGGATCTAAGGTTCTTAGGTATCCGAATCTCTTCCCATCTATCTTAGAGTGATGTCATCAATCTTGGCTACATTACTCAAGACGATTCTTTTCTCTTCACTCAAGTCAATTCCAAGCCATTTGAAAATCTTGGTCCATTGGCAAGTATATCCTAAACCAACACTTGATTTTCCTCTTTTAAGTTTAGGCATATGATGAACCATAAAATAAGGCTAGTTTATTAATTTGTAATTAAAATTAGAAAATGACTATTTAGCAGTTATTAAAAAACTTAAAAAATATGTTTTGTTATGGGACATTTAATGGTCCAAACGTTCTAGGACCATCGAATCCTTTGCCAGGTAACCTTTGCACGTTTAAAACTAAGATTTACTAAAGAATTAATCTCTATATATAAGCGTTTTCCCAATACAAGTCATTTATATTCACGCGCTTTCACGTTTTTCTCCGTGCCTCTTCTTCTTCTTCCTCCTCCTCTTCTTCTTCTTCGTTATTTTTCTCTCTCGTTATCATCGTCACCAACACCGCCTCCTCCTCCTCCTCTTTCTCCTTCTTTTTTTATTAGAATTTCTTCTCCTCCTTCCTTTATCTCTTTCTCCTCCATCATCAGTTATTTCCTTGTTGAACATAATGAATAATTTAAGTTCAGATTGTCAATTGAACTAAAATGAAATTGATTATTGTTTGGAGTCCAATCAAGTAGCTGATGTGTGGTTTAATTCAAAAGAAAAAATATAGCATTAGAGGAAATATTTTTCTGTATTTGCAGCAAATTTGGGTGTAGCACAAAGATATTTGGGTGTATTTTTAAGAATTTTGGGTGTATTTTTATTCTGATAAGTTCTGCATAATTCAAAACTCTTCCTCTTCCTCCTCCTTATCTTCTACTGCTTCTATTTTTTTTATCATCATCACCATCTTCTTCTTCTTCTTTTTTTAATCTTTTTCTTTTTATTTTACCTTTTCAAGTTTCTTCTTGTTTTGCTCTCTTAACAATAATAAAAACAAAAAAATCAAACAAAGAAAAGAAGAAACACATAATGCTGCAAAATTACTTGGAAGAGGATGAACTTACATTTATTTAACTAAAAGAAAGAAAGAAATAAGGAAAAAAAGAAGAAGAAGAAAATGCACCATTAGAGAAAATATTTTTCTGTATTTGCAGCAAATTTGGGTGTAACACGAAGATATTTGAGTGTATTTTAAGAATTTTTTGGTGTATTTTTATTCTGATAAGTTTTGCATAATTCAAAACTCTTCCTCTTCCTTCTCCTCATCTTCTACCGCCTCTACTTCCTCATCTTCTTATTTCGTTTTCTTATAATTTTTCTTGGGAGAAAAAATCAAACAAAGAAAAAAAATACCTAATGTTGCAAAATTAATAGAAAGAGGAAGAGTAAAAAAATAAAGCAACAACAACAGTAATAAAAAAAACAACGATGAAGATGAAACACGCGAAGAAAAAGGAAGAGAAACGCAAAGAAGAAGGAGAAGAAGAAGAAAGAGGAACGCGAAGAAGAAGAAGCATCTTCCATAATGGTGATGAGTGAGAGCGTGCTTTAGAAACGGTTAGTGATGCGCGTGTTATCACGCTCAAGTGGGTGAATATAATTTTTGTTAAATTTGGCCCAATTTATAAGATTTGTAAGCCAAAAAGATTTGTATATGTAATATGTAGCATAACTCTTTACTAAAATCGTGGTTTAAAACCAAGATTTATATTCTTCTAAAATCGTGGAACAGAATCACAATTCACTCTTTGGTCGTTTTACTTATAAGTTGTTGTTCATAACCACAATTTATGTTCATTCATTTTCGTAGTTTAAACCACGATTTATATATAGTAAATAAAGACATGGATGTAACAAAAAAAAAATTAAGGATAATTATGCAAACTGTTTTCTTTTTAATTTATTCGCGTAAAATAACCGGGAAGGATCCATTCTAATTCTTAACAACATTCAAAACTCATGTAACACATGATATTTTTAAAATTCTAATAAAGATATTGTATTTT
>NC_029788.2:33082156-33098859 GCF_000816755.2 Arachis ipaensis
GAATGGATCTTCTCTATTTTTTTAATAATTAAAGGAGTAAAGTGTGATCTCTCATTATTAGTTTTATAAGTGGGACTAAAAATAAATATGAGAGAGAAAGAGTAATAAAGGGTTAAAGATTATATTTTACACCTTAATTTTTTTTAACAATTGAAAGGATCCATTTTCGAGAAACTAGTTAGATAGGGAGGATGAATGTAACGAATCAATGATAGCTTTTAAAAGTGAAAAAACACCGAAGTGCCTTGGAGTAATTTTAGGATTGTTTAGCTTCATATATAATACTTTGTCTACAACATGTATAACAAAACTCAAATAGGCTGTAGGAACTAGGAACTAAGGCTATGTTTGGTTTTAAAAATACGATAAGATAAGATACTAAGAATAAAATATAAATTAATATTTTTATATTTTGTTTGATAATAAATTAAAATAAATTATAAAAATTTAATTTTTTTTATACAAAAATTAAAAAAAATATAATTATAAAAAATTAATGAGAATAATAAAAATATAAAAAATAAGTTATGTCTTTTGTTAAAATTTTTTTATTTTTTTATTATTAAAAAAGATATAAAATACACTAATTTAATGTCTCTAAATATAATATTTTTGTCATTGTCTTATCTATTAAACATAATTTTATGTCTTAATATTCTTGTTTGGTATCCCACATACTTTTAAAGAAGCTAATTAGAGAACCAATTATTTATCAATTCTTTTGGAATTTCAACTTTAATTCACATTAATATTCAATTTAACATCCAAATACCACATACTAGAAGAACATCCAAAACGCTACTAAAAACATCATCCAAAAGTAAAATAAAATATTCAAAACCAGTTATGGTTTTATTAGAAGTTATAAGATACGGGTAATATTTGTTTAGAACTAAAGTGAGATCTTGAAAAGTGTGAAACTTTGAGTGAAGGAGGTGAGGAGAGAAAATTTATTTCAAAAAGAAAAAGAAAAAGTACTAGTTGAAAATTTGAAATTGGTTATAAAAAAATTTACTCCTTATATACTCAGTATATTTTCTCTTTTATAAATGTACTAAAACTTTAAAGAAAATGTTATTTTAAGCTCTTATGTTATAAAGGAAAAAGTTTAGTTGATTAGTTTATACTTAGTAAATAAAACAAGAGTAAAGTATCATTTTTGTCTTCAACGTTTGGGATAAATCATATTTGTGTCCTTAACGTTTAAATCGTCCTATTTGTATCTCTAACGTTTGTAAAAGTGATTCAATGTTATCCTGCCGTCAATTACACATCATGAGCGCTTTAGTTTGAGTTTTAAAAATCTCTTCTTGAAGTTAGAATACAAATATCTGGGATAGAATCGATATGATGATCCACTCCGAAAAATAGCTCATCAAAAGTTGAAACTAATTCCTACAATATTTACATAATTCACTTTTCTAGGGACATAATTGAATCTAAACACAAATAGTGGGTATAATATTAAAATCGAACACATCCAAGTGAGACCTAATTGAGAATAAATATATCCAAGTAAGAATAATTGAAAAATATAATCTGATTTGTTAGTATAATTGATAGTAGGATAACAATGAATCACTTTTATAAACGTTAAGAATACAAATAGGACGATTTAAACGTTAGGGACACAAATAGGACTTACCCCAAACGTTAGGGATAAAAACAATACTTTACTCATAATACAAAAAGTTTTTTTAACATTTAAACTTGTTAGTTATTTTTTAAATTATTTCATAAGAGCCTAGGGGTGAGCACGGGTAGCGGATACGCGATTACCCGTCCGAATCCGAACCGAACCAATTAAATTGGTTCTGAAACCAACGGGTAATCGGGTCCAACCTGAACCAAACCGATGGATTTTGTTAGTGATTGGTTCGGGTATCAATTTTGGGGGTGCAAAACCCGAACCAACCCGCAAACCCGATCATATATTAACTAAATAAAAAAATAAAAAAATATATATGGCTTTTCCATTAGAAAATGATTATTCATTATTAATATGTTTGGATTTTAATGAGCTTAGTTTTTAATGTATTTGGTATTTAACATGGTTGGATTATTTCTATTGATGTTACAAGTTTATTATACTTGTTGAATTTTTAAGATAAAAATTTAGTTTTTTTTTTTATGAATTTCAAAGTCATCGGGTATCCAATTACCCGAATTGAACCAATATATTCTTAATCAGTTTAGTTTAGTTCGGGTACATCTACAAAAAAATGTAAATCCGAACCAATTACATTTTGATCGGTTCGATTCTAATTTTACCATAAATCAAACCAAACCGACCTGTGCTCACCTCTAATAAGAGGTGTACCCATTTTCTAAGAGTTCTCATTGAAAGTTTCAAAAGGCTTAGAGAAGGTAGATTATGACCTTCTTTAATTTTGAATTATTAAGCCTTTAAACAAGAACTTTAAATTTGATTTCTATTGATCTGCGCAGCGGATAAATCAGGAAATAATTTCGTTTTGTCTTATAAAAATCAGAAAACAGAACTAAAGCAGAGAGAAGAACAAAATAACATAGCCATGTATCCTGGTTCAGTTGCCTTGTGCAATGCAACTTACGTCTAGTCTCCACCACAACGTTAGTGAAATTTTCACTATAATCCAAGTATTACATACACCAATTCCCTAGGAGTCAACTTAATTCTATCTGGACACAACTTCAACATAAACTTGACTTGGCTATACTAATATCTAAACTCACCACACTAAGTGCTTACCCAACTTAACAAGGGATACCTCTCAAGTACATGACACAAGATAGAAAATACAACCAAAAGAAATCTAAAATCACTATTGACTTTTCTCTCAAGTGTTTCTCTTAGCCTTTTTCACTCTTATGACTTTTTCTTAATGCCTCTCTTTCTTGCTTTTTACCTCTCAACAAAAACTAAGAAAGATATACATTAAAACTGAAATATAAGACAGTAAACATGAAGGAGATTGATGAATCACAGTTTTAACTCAATGCACTGAACCCACCATCTGAACTCATAACTTTATTCTTCATCTTGGCGGAGTGTTCCCTTTAGTGTAGGTGCAATGCTTTCAAGACTTCAAACTCTATTGTAAGATTTCACTCTTTGCTCTCTCTTTCTCGGGTTCTCTCTCCTTGAACTCTAATGAGATTTAACTTTCCTTTTCTACCTTAGTCAAAGCCACAGATAGGGTTCCTCTAGAGACAACTTCTTGACTATTGAACTTTTAGAAATTATTTCCTTCTTTTTCTTCAATCAACCCCAAAATTAGAAATTTTAAATTTGGTTCTTTATTTGACCGAGGAGTGCAGAGTAGCATAAATTGGCTTGCTTAGTGATAATTCCAAATCTACATCCTTGAGAGTGTGCTTTGACTCCAAGTAATAATTTGAGCCTTTGATTTACAGTAGAAAAAATCAACTACTATTTTCTTCAACTTTTCCAAAAATGACGTTGCAGAAAATTGGAGAAATGAAGAAATCAACTTGCATGCAAAAAAAAAATTATTTACCTTTAACCTTTGACTTAGTATAACATGCTTTTGATTTGTTTGATTAGACTCTTATTTTTTTTTATTAACTTTTCTCTTTCTTTCTTCTCTTGTGTATGAACTTGAGGATGAAACTCTCTTTCTCTCTCTCATGTTTGACTGAATGGAAACAATGCTGAAACTTAGTTTTGGGTTACCTTTCTTCTTGGGATGCATTTGGGCTTGATTAGATCACTTTCCATTCCATCCATGTGATTTCTATGTTTCCTTCTTATAGGCTTTGTTTGTGGATCAACTAATCTTCAGCAGCCTTTATTTCTTTGTTTCAATTTGTTTTGGACTGTTATTCCATCATATGAGTCTGTATCACTTAAATAAAACATTCAAACCCAATTAGGTGTTTAATTCAATAAATTAATGTTTGTCATCATCATTAAATTAATTATATTCTTAACTCAACACTCATCTTGATCATCTACAACAATTCAAAATAAACTTGTCTAAAACCTTCGAATTCATCATGATCTTATTCAATACCCTAATACCAAGGAGTCGAAGTGCTGCTTGTGTTTTTAGGGCATCAATAATGAGCTAGTTTAGTTGGCTATCAAGATATCTACTTCATGTCAATAAAGATCATGCTTAACAAAGAGATCATATAAAAACTATGAAAGTAAAATTAGTTTAGCTGGTAATATTTACTTCACTTATTAAAAAGTAAAAACTTTATTTTTATATTTCGCGTCACTATTTCTATTTGTTCTGTTCTTTTGGTCATATTTGAGCTTTGAATGCTTAGCTGACCCTTAGCACATGAAGTTATGTGCTCGCAAACTCAGCACCCTCTAACCTTCATATTCTTCCTCTTGATATCATCAACACAATGAGAGAATCAGTTCACTATTTTCCTCTATCTGTTACTTGATAAATACATCTAAGTTCTAACTCAAAAGTCCACATGCTTATTACACAACTTTTTTGTAGGTTGTAATAACTAGCCCTAGCACCTAAGAACAATTATGCTTTAGAAATGTACCAATAAAATTGAAATGGTTTGTTAAACAAAGAAATTTAACTAGTCCACTTTTGAAAGTTTAAAAGCATATGGTGACCTCAACAATGGACTAAAGGTTTTTACATGGGAAAATTGGCATCAGCTTGTTTTTTCTTCACATCTCATTAATCATTATTCTAGTTTTTGTTGAAACCAAGGATATGAACTTGAAAAACATCGCTTGAGTTTGCATTTTCTAGTGGCTTTGAAGTAATTTCTCTTTGAACATGCTGTAGTGAAATTACTTGGTGCAGATGATCTCAGTTTCACACTTTCACTTGATGATTGATTATTCCTGGTTACTTTTCATCCCTAACTAAGCAAGTTCAATCAACATCAATGGATCTTAGAGGACAGAGTCTTATATGCAAGATCTATTTCCTGTTCTGTCATCTCAATTGTCTCATCACTATCATACTCGTTTGCACCAGGAGATTTTCCATTCGTTCTTCTGGTCTTGCTACTATGTTCTTTGTTTATGTTTTCAGTTTTTCTCAAATCATGACCTACACTATTTAGTTCCACCTCATAAATTCGTTTACATTCCAGTGCCTGTTTGAGAATTTCTTCCTTTGACATTGATGCCATATCTTTTCCCTGGGCATCGAACATTGCGAGCTCTTCAACAACACGAGGTAGGAATTTCCAGTCCTCAGTTCCTTTTTGGATGTCCTGGTTTAAGATAAGATAAACACAATCAGGGTGACAAACACAATCAGCAGTCACATTTTATAGCCAACTTAATTGTAAGACAATCAATTATTACCTGCTTTTCCTCAAGGGCAGATATTACATCTTTTAAACACGTCAGAATCCCCTCCGCGGCTATCTTTGTTATCTCAGTTGGATCTGGCTGGAATGATAAATATAAACTTAGACCCATGTAGCATATAACCATTAATATTAAGCACAATTGAAGTGAGAAGAATAGAAAGCTTCAGCTTTCAAGCATTTACAATTACAAGTGAGTCAGGAGCAAAATAGATATAGATTTCCCAACAAATGAACTAGGTCACATTGCAAACCTCTTTTCTCACCTCTCCTTTGATTTCATTCAAGTTTAGATTACTTAAAAGAAAATGACAACCTCAAGAATTAACATAAATTTTTCTTCTTTGTTAGTCGGAAATGGAAAATCATAACCTTTTCTTCTTGACTTTCCAACCACTGAACTGTTTTTTTCAAATCATCAATGGCCCACTTCTTCACTTCCGAAGGAACAAAGCATTTCCCAGCAGCAGCAATCTCTTTTCCCTGTATTATGCAGCAAACATAAGAATCTACAATAAGATTAACTGTTTTCAGGCAAACAAAAATGTTACTTAGATCCATATTCTCAAACCAAGCAAAAGAACTTGCAGGGCATTTCATCGGTCAGCTTTGACCTTTGATTTTATGGAGGCGGTTGGCTTTGAAGGCAATTCTCTTTCATGATCAGGATATCTTTTGGACGCTGATGGTCTCTTATCTGCATTCATGTATCAAATTCACAAGACTGAGTAAACTTAGAGGAAGAAAATGGTGTGGGAGTGGCAGCGGTCAGCAAAGAAGTCAAGAACAATCACATAAGAATATCCGATGTAACCACAAATCTAGCATACATAGGGTGCCATTTCAGCATTCTATAGCATTGAATTGACTACTGCATACACAATTATATCACCTTCGCTGTCTTCATGTGATTTATTTCCTTTACGCCATGGTTTCCCAGCATGCATAAGGTAACTGTCAATTTCAATCAACTTCCTCTGGCTGTAGCATTCTACTATCCAATCCTAAGACCCGAAACAGAAAAAGAAAGGACACATCATGTTACATTAGCTTAGAATGCAATCCACAAAACAAGAAGGAAATGATGCAACTAGCCATCGGGAATGGCAAAAGGGCATGGCCTAAAATCTAAATCATGCAATTAATAGTATTGTCCTTACTCCTTAGTAAAACTGTAAAATGCATCCACTATTGCACAAAATCTGATTCATGCAGACACAACCATGAAAGGCCTACAGTCTTAAAAGTTCAAACAATGTAATAAGTAGAACACAAAAATTGAACTAAAGGCTCAAAAAAAATGAAGGCATATACAAATTATCTACATGAACACAAGATAATGGACACAAAGAATGAAGGCATATACATATTATCTACAAGAACACAAGATAATGGAGGGAAAACCTTTGACACAATGGTTCCACCATCAGCTTCGACTTGGCGAAACTTAGGCGTATTTGGGAATGCACAAACCAAGAGTGTGCATTCAGAGTTCCAATCAGGTTGGTATTCTGCCCCCATTTCAATCGCATGTGACCTCAACGTTCCTCTCTCCGGATTCACAAACCCTGAAAGCACAAACACCACCCCTTCCTGTGTCCAACCATGAAAACAAAGTTGAATCAGTTACAACGCACAAATGCACAATCAACAAATTCCAAACCCACTAGGGTTAGTTAATCAAGTACCAGAAGCTTGTTGAAGGAGGATTTTCCAGCTTTTTCATGTGATTTCTTGCCTTCAGCATCCAAAGATGGTTTCTTTTCTCGATTTTCTTCCTCATTCTCGTTCTCCTCCGTTGAACTCATCCAAGATGGCAGGTTCCGCTTCGAACCTTTGCTATTACCGCAACTTCTCTTGTTATTGGACATGGCAGAAAACCACTCGTGAGAGTGCCAAAAAATGGAAGTTGAAACAACAACCAAGCTCAAGGCTTAAGAATAAGAAATTTGAGGTCCAATTCAAAATTCAAGAAATTGCTCCAAAATCTCATCGATCAAGAAATGCAAGAGACAAATATACATTGGCACTTGGCAGGAACAATAAAGAAAACAGAAAGCAACCTCCTCTTCTTTCTTTGCTCCAATTGTGATGTAATGGTTTCGCTTCAGCTTGGTCACTCTTGTGATTTCATCATTTCAGAAACCGATTATTTGAGTGAAGGAATCTTATACCAGTATTTCTGTAAATTTTAATTAATATATATTATATATTTTTTTATCACTGTTATGAGAATCAGGTTGGAAATCGAGAACCGATTCAAGATAAAAATCAATTAACTGATCAAACGGGTTTAGTTTTTTTAATAATTAATTATTTTAAAATAATAAAAATATAAAATAATTTTTTTTAATTTATATATCTTATTATATTAAATTAAACTATGATTCAACTTTTAAATTTTTAATTCTATCAGTTCAATTTTTAAAACCTTAGTATCAAGGTTGTGAAAATCGGACCGGACTCGTTATATCAATTTTATTTTGAAAGATATTGTAAGTATTTCTCACATAACTGAACTTGCTTCTCGTATTTTAAAAGTGACTGTATTTATTTATAATCATATGATCTTTTTGTCTTGGCTTAGAAAAAAAAGTTGAAAAAAAATTGTTTGACCAAGAGTCACACGTTTTGCCATTGTTTTCATTACTTTGAAAAGTATATATGATCACAAAAATATTTACAGACATTGATGATGGACAAATATTTCACTCCTCATAAATTAGCTAAAAGTGCTAATGGAAAGATTATTAGTTCAATTGTCTTGGATAGTAAGTTTTGGCAAGATTTTGTTACTACTGCAAAAATTGTTGGTCCTCTTATTAAATTGTTGAGCCTTGTTGATGCTGATGAGAAACCTTCTTTGGAATACGTATATGAAGGCATGCAAAGAGCCAAAAATGCTATCAAGACAATGTTTAGAAATAAAAAAACTGCTTATACGCCATATACGAGTATCTTGAAAATGAGGTGGGAGATCCATTTGAAGCGCAATCTCTATGTGGCGGCATACTTTTTAAATCCAAGCATTTTATATAGTGAGGGCTTTGTTGAGAAGGCAAATATCTTGAAATCTTTACTTGATTTGCTTGATGTTGAAATACTTTGTGATGACTCAGCTGCCGCAATGCAAGAGATACAACTATATCGAGATTGTAAAGAAAGTTTTGGGAGGGAAAGTGCTAAGAGAGCGACATCAAGACTCGAGCCTGGTAAGTTATTTTATATCCAAGTTCAGTTTAGTTTGAAAGTTTAATATGTTGAGTGATAAACATTAAAAAGTATTTGATTTTTATATCTATGTAGGTGAATCGTGGAGGCTACACGGTGGGAGTGCTCCTAATTTGCAAAAAATTGCAGTCCGTCTTCTGTAACACCCTAATTACCCTAAGCCTTACCTCATGTCGTAAGGCAAAGGTTACGGCAAATCTATGACTTGTACATAAATAAATAAATAAATATATATATATCAATACAAGCCTCTAGGCAAAAGCAAAATACAAAGGTGAGATATATAATAAATCAAAAGACCCCAAAGAATAGCATGATCCTCCACTTCTGTCACCATCCAAGCAACTCACCGAGGTGGGTTGCGACCTGTATCTGAAAAAAATGACAACAGAATATGGTATGAGAATCGGAGGTTCTCAGTATGGTAACAGTGCCTAATAACGTAAGATGTAAGGCTCCGGGACGCCAAAGGCAATCCTAGAACTTTACGTCACATACGGATACTCAAGCGTAGAATAAAACAAATAAATAAAGAACCTAAACCATAAATAGGGTTATCTAATCTTAAGGGATTCTAACTAATACTAATCACACCGCTGTATCCCACAGCCTTCACCAACCTAACCTCTGTGCGATCCCATTGCCACCGCCTACCTAACCTCCACAACACCAGATAAACACAGATAATACAAGTAAGTAAAATACATGTACAGCAAGTAGAACAACTAGCAAATAAGCATATTATTCATTTAGGCAAGAGATGCAATTAGGCAAAGCAAACAAAACACATAGAAGATGCACATGATGAATGCCTGTCTTATTGGCTCGTGATATCACTTGTCGGTCCATAAATACCAACCCAACACATCATTTCGAATGTAGCTTTTTTGCCACGCCCACGGATATAATACCGGGCACACTCTATTCACCCACGGGTATAGTGCCAAGCACACTTGCATGTGTAACCCAAGGATATAGTGCCTGGCACACTCTTGCAGTAGAAAAGATTATCAATCATAATTCATTTCCAGGGAATCGTGCCCTGTACACCATCATGCTTGACCCAAGGATATAGTGCCTGGCGTACTCTCCACATTCAACAAGATCATCATTCCTTTTTGAGTTATCATCATACTTAACCTAAGGATATAGTGCCTGGCACACTCTCAACATACAACAAGATCATCATTCCTTTTTGAGTTGTCTTCTCATCACAACCATCATCAATTCATAATTTCCATTCCAAACTCATCAGTTCATCAGTTATTCAGTTTCTCAATTCATTGTCAGTAATCACCAAGTTCACTACTCTTCCTTCTCCCTTATCCAAACTCATCATCAGAACACCAGAAATCTAGGTCTCCATCCTTTAACTTTTCAAAATAATACCAAATCAAACATTCCTAAGACATTTCCCATGTTTCAATACCCAAGATAAGCCCAAGATTCTTAAAATAGTGTCACAGAGGCTTACAAACTTGTTGGGAAGGTGAAATATTTGAAAATAAAGTTTAAGTTTGAGAACCAGGGCATGTGCGTACGCACAGAGGTGTTCGTGCGCACGCCCAGGTGAAGTTTTAAAAAGTGTGCGTACGCACACATACAAAAATTCACAAGTCTGTTTGCTCGCACAAGCTGTACTAGCGCCCTCAACAGACAACTCTTCCCAACATGTGCGTGCACACAGGGCTATGTGTATGCACAGGTTGTAAATTCCCATTGGTTATGTGCGTACATACAGGTTTAAAATTTCACAGGGTTGTGCGTGCGCACAAGGCTGTGCATGCATACATATCAGAAATCACAAAATTCTACAACTTTGTAGAATCCATATTTTGACACCAATCTTTGAATGACCATAACTTCCTCTACAAAATTCTAAATTTTATAACCTTTATATCAATTCGAAAAGTTTTCAATAAAATTTAATTCCAAACCAGTTTCAACAAATTTTTAAAACCGAGACATAAGTTATAATCAGACAAAGTTCACCAAAATTTCCTTTTTACCAAAACTCACAAAAATCTCAATTTACCACATCTCTCAACTTAAAACCAAATCAAGGCCTACTCCACACAATACCAAAATTCACACATAAATCCATACTAATCATTTCTCAACCATATCAACTACTCAATCAACCAAGCCACTTAATGTCCAC
This sequence comes from Arachis ipaensis, assembly GCF_000816755.2. Taxonomy (NCBI): domain Eukaryota; kingdom Viridiplantae; phylum Streptophyta; class Magnoliopsida; order Fabales; family Fabaceae; genus Arachis; species Arachis ipaensis. Next base: position 33,092,853 of record NC_029788.2, read on the forward strand.
CTCAACTAAGGCTAAAATTTAACCTAATATTCACATCAAAACTTATGCATTCCATCATTAGTCAACTACACCACATCCAATATTTAATATCTCAATTTATCAATTTCTTCAACACTCATCAATACAAACATCAATTTATCATCATCATAACTTCATAATCCACATCATTTATCAACAACCTCAACACTCACCTTCAAATTACCAACAACATCAATATCCATCATCAATCATCAACCATATCCACAAACCCGCATCAACAACAATAAATCACATATTCAACATCAACTTCATAATAATTAAATACCAATAATCATCATCAAATTCACATATTCCTCATCTCAAAACTCCATAGCATCATCACCATCATACAAGTTATCCTCACACATCAAAATCACATACAATTAAACATACACCCAAAACATTCAATCCTATCTTAAGGTCAGCTAGCCTAAGGTTCACGAAATATTACATATTACATAAAGGAAACCGAAATCATACATTGGCCGATTCTCAATATGCACAAAACACCACTTTTAGTCCCAACAAGCTTCCAAAAAGTCAAGCCAACTCTAACAAGCACCAGAGCTCAAACTAACATCATATATATATATATCAAAATCAAAACCTAAGATACACAAAACAACTAAACACAAGAATTTAGTGAAACATTACCTTATCCAACAAGATTAGGGGTAAAATCCAACGATTACCCACTACTAGAGATCACCTAAATAAGCAAAACCACAAAATCTACTCAAAAACCAAATCCCAAAAAATGCAAAAGTTAGGGCTGGAAATTGAGGAGTGGTTTTCGAGTTTTTACCATATTTTCTTAGATAGAAAGGAAGAGCTCGTCAAGAGTTTCGCATGGCCACAAACAGCTCGTCAATCGGAGCTCTGTAGCTCAAGTTATGGAGCTTTGAAGGAGGAGGTGAATAGTGACAATGGCTTCCTTCACCTCTCTTTTTCCTATCCGAGCTCTCTCTCTCTCTTCCGAACAAAATGAGTTTAAAACTCATTAAACACACATATATATGTTGAACTTTGGGCCCGGTTTGGGCCTGGTCCAACCCGTTAGCGGTTTTAACCCGTTTGGCCCACTTTAGGCCAAAACCTTTAAGATTAGTGCCCAGTTTTCAATTCTAAATTAATTTTGTCCTTTTTAAAACAATAAATCATCTTTAAAAATCTTATTTTCCTAAAAACGTGGTACTGGACAAACTAGAGCTAGTACTGCATTTTTACAAAAACCTTTCGAAAAAGATACATTTTTCAACTCAGTAAAATTCATTGAAATCAAATTTCACCTTTAAATTTTCAAATTAAAACTTCTAAATTTTGAATCTATTCCGGGCACTAAAATTATTATTTTTATTAAAACGATTTTACAGAAAAACTCCGATTCTTACATCTTCTTCATCAAACCTATTCTTCATCTGGATGTGAGAGGAACTAGAGCTTTTTTGAACAAATCCATTCAAGGAGGAAGAACCGGTTAGAGCATCAATGGCTAAGTGACATTGTTTATGTGACCTATAATCTACGCCTTCAATCTAGGTTGCATCGAAAGAAGAGGAATTATGATCCAACTGACATTGAAAGCATTAACACGGTAGAATTTTTGGTAATGGCAGATGAGGATGATCCTGAATTTACTAACGGAGATGTTGAAAGCATTGAAAGTTTAATATACACTGATAATGCTATGCCTTCGTATCCTAATGGTGAGTGACATAACAAACTTTGTTTCATTCCATAAAGATATATGTCATTAATATTGATTTCTTATTGAGTTTTCTTCCTATTTTATTAGATGGAGGAGACATGAAAGTTGAAGTGGATATGCCTGATGTTGTAATTGAATCCTTAAATACTTCTTTTGGTGGTACTTCTAAAGATGGTGGCTTTGGATTATCTGTTTATGATGGAGATATCGAAACATTTAATGATGATTATGACTTCTATTGAGTAGTGTCTTTGTTTAGTTGAAGTATTGTTTGTTTTTTTGGTGACTTCAAAAGAAAATAAGCAAAAACTAAGAAAGAAAAAAAAAGAAACTGTTTAAGAAAGGCAGTCTCGCTGAATACTACTCTCAAACTCCTTCCAAGGCAATGGAAGCTCCACTTGGGGAGAAATAGTCCTCATTGCAGTCTTTGTCATGATGTCTGCTACTGTATTTGCATCTCTCAAGATTAACCGAAGATCAGCACGCCATTTCCAAGACATGATATCTCAGATTTTTAACACCAAAGGATCAATAAACCCAGAGCAATCTTGTAAATTATTGACAATAGTAAAAGCCTCCACACAGCCTGTCTCACATATAATGTCTCTTTGTCCCGAGTCGCATGCTAAAAGAAAGCCTATCCAAATAGCAAACAACTCTCCTTGCAAAATGCTACGACTCTCAATTGTTCCCAGACAGCCTCGTTGCCACCTTCCCTTCCAATCTCTGCTAACACAAGCAAAACCAACTCGAGCACCACTGCTAGGATAGCTAGCATCACAATTAATCTTAAAGGTACCCACTGAGGAGGGAATCCAAGAGCCACTAATGGTTGAGGGAATAGATAGTCGTTGCAACTCAAAAATATTTCAGAGCTCCTTTTCTAAGGACAAAGCCATACCAATCACCTTGTCTGTGGTCCAATGCTCGTGGGGATGAAAGATCTCATTATTTCTCGAACACCAAATCCACCAGAGACCAGAAAAGAATCTAAAGGGGCGCTGTTTGCTATTATGTAAGAACCAACTCATCAAATCCACTGGTTGATCGGAGATCCCTAAAGCTTGCCAAACAAGTTGGGCTTTTGGACAATCCTGAATACAATGTAAAACCGATTCCTGACCTGAGAAACATCGTGGACAGCTATCCGTGTGCGAAATGCCCCTCCTAAAACGAAATGCAGCAGTAGGAAGAGCCTCCCGAAGACATAGCCAGGCCAAAAATTTGTGCTTTTCCGGAACATGTTGACGCCAAAGTCAAAGCCAATTACCCCTATCCTCCCAACTAAACATCTTCTTACTGAGTCACAAATAACCACTATGATCATCATAAACCTTTGAGGCCGCACCACTCCAACACCAACCGACCTCTGAACCAGCTTGAACATCTGGGTTGTAAGAGTTAATGTTGATCTGCAGAGACTGATTCAGAGGATAATAGATATTCTCAAGGTTCCACTATCTAGATGACCAAAGGTCCAAGATCCTGAGATCCGAATCAGAAATGTGAACATAATCCATCTCCTGACACAGTCGCCCCTCTCTTCTCCATTTAGAAAACCAAAAGTTCTGTTCCAAATCCCCAATGCACCAATTAAAACCTTCCTTCAGGATATCCCAAACTCGACATATACTCTTCCAAACATAAGATCCCCTTCTTCGAGACCGACTAATTGTTTCTTTTGGTTGTAAAACATTTTGTGTTTGTCATCTATGTGTGTTTTAATTTTCTTTAGTTATAAACTTTGATATTTGAAGTTGTTTATGACCTTTTAATGATAAATTATGGATAATTTATTTTATAAAATTGTTAAATTTTAGATTTTATTAGTTTAGAAATTATTAAATTTAAATATTTGAAATGATATATTAAATTTTTTATAATTTTATTCTATATTTAATTAAATCGGTTCAATTACAATTCAACTCCAATTAAACTATTGAACTATTTAACTAGTCATTCGATTGATTCGATGACCAATCTAATTCTCACAACCTTGCTTGGTATAGATAAAAAACAAAAAATTATATTTAGCTCGGCCGAAAACACCTAAAAATGTGGTGTTTGGGCATTTTAGTTGAAGCTGGCCCAAGCTGACAATAATTGATGGGTTAGTTTTTCTCTCTAAAGCTCGCAATTTTTAATACAAAAATACGATTTGTATATTAAAATTAGTCACTAAAATTAGTTATTAATATATTTATATATAAATACATGTGTAATTTAATTTATTTTCAATATATATTTATATTTTAACATATATTTTATACTTGTGACTGACTTTAAAAACTGATTTTAGTATACACGTAGCATAACTCTTCTTGATGTGATGCTTATATTTTTTACTAAAATATGTCTGAAGTATCAAAAGGAATAGCTTATCCTGCTTTGCCCCAAAAATGAGGATAAAAATTAAAAAAAAAGGGGCAAAACATCAAAGGACGTTCCAAGCAAAAATGCAAAAGCCTAAATAGCTAAAATGGCGTAAAAAAAATTATATCAAACTTATTGGATTATAAATTACATTCAATTTAATTATGATACGATGATTGATCAGAGATGAGAAAGTAAAAATATGATATGACAAAGAAGGGTGATATTGAATAAGAATTTATCGATGTTTTCATAGTCGTTGACTTTTGTGCGAAATTTTCGTTCCAAGAAGAATGTGTTAGGTGGAAAATAAATTTTGTTAACTTTATTATTTATTAGAAAAAAATTTGTTAAGGATAAATATTTGTTAAAAATAGGGATTAATAAGTTTCTTAAAAAAAATTCTAAAATTTTAAAAATTTTAGTTACTTAACATTAGTTAATTTTTTTATTATAAAATGTAATTTTTTGAACATCTGGGTTGTAAGAGTTAATGTTGATCTGCAGAGACTGATTCAGAGGATAATAGATATTCTCAAGGTTCCACTATCTAGATGACCAAAGGTCCAAGATCCTGAGATCCGAATCAGAAATGTGAACATAATCCATCTCCTGACACAGTCGCCCCTCTCTTCTCCATTTAGAAAACCAAAAGTTCTGTTCCAAATCCCCAATGCACCAATTAAAACCTTCCTTCAGGATATCCCAAACTCGACATATACTCTTCCAAACATAAGATCCCCTTCTTCGAGACCGACTAATTGTTTCTTTTGGTTGTAAAACATTTTGTGTTTGTCATCTATGTGTGTTTTAATTTTCTTTAGTTATAAACTTTGATATTTGAAGTTGTTTATGACCTTTTAATGATAAATTATGGATAATTTATTTTATAAAATTGTTAAATTTTAGATTTTATTAGTTTAGAAATTATTAAATTTAAATATTTGAAATGATATATTAAATTTTTTATAATTTTATTCTATATTTAATTAAATCGGTTCAATTACAATTCAACTCCAATTAAACTATTGAACTATTTAACTAGTCATTCGATTGATTCGATGACCAATCTAATTCTCACAACCTTGCTTGGTATAGATAAAAAACAAAAAATTATATTTAGCTCGGCCGAAAACACCTAAAAATGTGGTGTTTGGGCATTTTAGTTGAAGCTGGCCCAAGCTGACAATAATTGATGGGTTAGTTTTTCTCTCTAAAGCTCGCAATTTTTAATACAAAAATACTATTTGTATATTAAAATTAGTCACTAAAATTAGTTATTAATATATTTATATATAAATACATGTGTAATTTAATTTATTTTCAATATATATTTATATTTTAACATATATTTTATACTTGTGACTGACTTTAAAAACTGATTTTAGTATACACGTAGCATAACTCTTCTTGATGTGATGCTTATATTTTTTACTAAAATATGTCTGAAGTATCAAAAGGAATAGCTTATCCTGCTTTGCCCCAAAAATGAGGATAAAAATTAAAAAAAAAGGGGCAAAACATCAAAGGACGTTCCAAGCAAAAATGCAAAAGCCTAAATAGCTAAAATGGCGTAAAAAAAATTATATCAAACTTATTGGATTATAAATTACATTCAATTTAATTATGATACGATGATTGATCAGAGATGAGAAAGTAAAAATATGATATGACAAAGAAGGGTGATATTGAATAAGAATTTATCGATGTTTTCATAGTCGTTGACTTTTGTGCGAAATTTTCGTTCCAAGAAGAATGTGTTAGGTGGAAAATAAATTTTGTTAACTTTATTATTTATTAGAAAAAAATTTGTTAAGGATAAATATTTGTTAAAAATAGGGATTAATAAGTTTCTTAAAAAAAATTCTAAAATTTTAAAAATTTTAGTTACTTAACATTAGTTAATTT
>NC_029788.2:33098985-33100785 GCF_000816755.2 Arachis ipaensis
CTAAAATTTAAAATAAAAACAAATAATTTCTACAAAATAGTGTGAGCATGACACTTGCAAAGAGAATGATGAAAATAGAGAAGATTCACACTCCAAAACTATTGGCCAGGGCAAGGGCAGTGGTCCATATAATTCACAACATAATTCGAACAAAAAAAAGCGTTAATATGTCAACTGCTAACTATATGTTATTTTGAAATTTGGATCCTCTAAATTTTAGATTTTTATTTTAAAAAATAAAGTATAATCTTTTATTTTTAAATATTTTCTCTCTCATATTTTTTTTTGTCTCACTTATAAAATAAATAGTAAAAAATTATATTTTATTCTCTAAAGTAAAATTTAAAATTTAGAGAATCTAAATTCATTACTTTACTATTATTTTTTCACTAAGACACCCATAAACCTTTTTCACTTTATCAAGGACTACATGCTTGAGAAGAGCAAGGCTGAAACAATAAAAAAAAATGTAGGAGTTTCTTATGGAATATTGTTCACTGCAATTTTTGAACACATTAGAATAGATCTATCTATTGAGTTTATAGGTGAATAAATCTCAGCGCCTTTGCCTAAGTTTGGTTTTGAAAACAAGACAAAGTAAAATATTGAAAACATGGTACAAAAGACAGAAATATAAAAATTAATCTTTTATATTTTATTTGGTGATAAACTGAATATAAGAGAGAATAAAGAATAAAAAATTTAATTTAATTTTTTTCTTTGCACAAAATTTAGAATAGAAAATACAATAATAAAAAATATAATTATAAAAATTTGATAGTGATAATAAAAAAAATAAAAAATAAGTTGTATTTTTGTCTAGTATTTCTGTGTTTTTTTTATCAAGAAGGACATAAAATACACTAATTCAGCGTCCTAGGATACAATGTTTTTGTCTATGTCTTACTTTTTAAATACAATTTTATATTTCTGTATTCATATTTCAGTGTCTATCTTTCTAAACAAACATAACATTAGAACATGAAATATGAGATAAAAGCTGATGAATCTCAAATGCTAAAAGAAGGTCAAATGATGGCAAAGATTGTGTTCGGAGTACAAATTTAGCTTAGTTTATATAATTGTAACAAATCAAAACTCAACTTCTACAATCAAAATTTATAATGATAGTAAAGATTCTTTAAACTTTTTGCAAGTTAAACCAAGAGTTTAAGTTTGAGTTGTATTTGGAAGAAAGAGTATATAGATTGATGATGGAGCAAAAGAGTTTTGAGTGTATGAAAACAAATTAAAAGAATAATTAGTAATGGTATTAAAAATACAAACTAAAACAATTAAAAAAATGGATAAGTACTGTTTTGATCTTTAAGGTTTAGATCAAAATCAAACTTTTCCCTAACTTTTTTTTTTATTTAAAATAGTCCTCAATATTAAAATTATTTTTGAAATCATCCTTTTGATCATTTATCCTTATCTCACTAACCCTACTCTCTTATCTTTCTGACTCAAATTATATCTTTATCTCCATCAAAGACTAACCATCATACTCTTCTTCTCACTCACACACACACACATTCAGATAAAAAAAAAAAAAAGAGAGTGCCACCATTGAGAGCAAGAGAGGAAGAGAAGAAGAGAAGACGCTAGTGGGGTTGAATGCCACCATCACCGTCGACGCAGCAAATAGAGAGAGTGAGTAGGAGTAACATCAAGGGAGGTTTCAGATCTCTTTTTCCTCCTTTTTCGACGACAGTTTCGAAGAGCAGTAGTGGCAACGCTTTCGATGGTGGTGGCAGCAGAGGTAGAGGAGGAGAAATAAAAATCAAATCTTCTTCTCTC
>NC_029788.2:33102407-33103643 GCF_000816755.2 Arachis ipaensis
TCATATCTTCTTCTCTCTCTCTCTCTCTCTCTCTCTCTCTCTCTCTCCTTAATCTCCTTTTTCGGTGACCCAACCAGCGACTATGATGGCAGATTTTCTCACCGTCACTACCCATTTCTCCATTTTTTCCTTCTTCTTCTTTCGTTATCTTTTCCTCCTCTCTCAGTAAGCTCATTGCATTTGTCTTGTCTCTCTCTGTCCTAATTTTTTCTCTCTCTTACTTTCAAAAAAATATGAATTACTGTGATATTAAGAATAGTTGGTTGCATTGAAGAGATGAGGTCTATAACATGATTGTCTTTTGGTTAGTGTGTAAGCCACAAAGGTTGTCATGGATCCTTTATTCCAAGATGTTAAGCTTGCCTCTTGAACCTAAACTGTAATGCCAATTGAAGGTTCCCAAGTGAGTTGAGAAGAGGGGTTAAATCAAGGAACCACTTTTATAGTTTATGCAGCGGAACTAATAAACTAAGAGATTATTTTGGTTTTTGTCTCCTTCCGAATATGTAGTAACAAAGATAAAGGAAGAAGATGACACAGCAATATATCCTGATTTAGTCTCCAAGTGTAATAAGACTTACATATAGTCTCCACCACGAACTATGATAAAGCTTCCACTATAATCAAGAATGATTACAATCACCAATTTCAAGAGATTTTGATACGTGCTTAAAATATTTATAATATGAAGAGATCAAATATTATTTAAAAGTTATTAGTTTATTTTGATATTTTTTTATTCTTGTTTATTTAGTTACTACATTGGATTTTATGTTTATGGACTTTAAAGTTTTCTTTGTTTTAATCTAATAAAAGATTATAAATACGTCCTTAACTACTGTAGTCGTAATATTGAGTGAATAGAAGTGCCAAAGCACATTTTGGTTTCGTGATGAAATCATGGTGTGAACAAGTGAGGTTGAGTGCGTCATTCTCTTATTGCACGGGAAATTGGGTAGAACCGTAGAAGGTTGAGAAGTCCGTTCGATTTAGTTCTCAAACTACAGTGTAAACAAGTTAGGTTGAGGAGTTCATTTCTTGTTGCATCAATAAGTTGAATAAAAAGTAGAGTAATTCTGTTTGTATTCAATGTCAATCTATCCCTTTTATTTTTTACTAGCGTGATAACACGTGTAATTGTACGAAATCCATGTATTTTAAAAATTTTTAATTAAAGAATATTAAAATATAACTAAAATATGTTGGATAAAAATACATATTTAAAAGCCAAATAGA
>NC_029788.2:33103743-33151894 GCF_000816755.2 Arachis ipaensis
TTGGTTTAAATAATAAAGGTAAAAAGCTTTTGCAAATGCACCAATACAAATTGCAGTTACAAATTAATTAAATAATTATTAATAATATACAAATTAAAGGAATAATTAACATGCCCATGAGAATTTGTCAACTGAATTGTTCAAAAATTAGAAGCAAAAGGGGACACAAGTAATGCATTACCTTATTATAATGGATATTCTTAGATAATAAAATATAATGGATATTCGTAGACAAAAAAATGTCCAATACAAATGTAGGTTGCTACTATGTATAATTTTCAAAACATCGATTGTCATATAGTTATAGATAATAAAACAAAATATCTCCAACACAATCCAAGATATAGTCCAAAACATGTGTTTCCATAGAGTAATAGATAAGAGGCCATTTTTTTATAGGGTTTAAAATCTTTCAATCACCAACTCTATGTGCCGGTTCGGTAGGGAGGTCAACTTTTGGATAATGTTGTCCATTCTCTTTAACTTATCCGTTTACAGCATTCTTTCTATTCAACCCCGAACTTTCACTCTGAATTTCTTCCTCCACTCTTCAGTAGGTGGAAAAAAATATATTTTTGCCTACGCTGAAAGGTGGACCAGTGATCTTCCAGACCGAACTATATCCAGACGGTTTAAGATATGCAGCAAAATTAGAGGACGGATACTGCAATGAATGAATCATAGTTAGGGTTGGTCTAGGGAGAGTTTTGCTATATAATCAATAAGAAATACACAACCAATATTTCACAAGTTTGTTAAAAAAGAAATGAGTTCTTTAAGATCAACTTGTCAATCTAGATGCACTCAAGTTCGAACGTGTCATGGCCTTCTTATAGTAAGATATTTAAAGATGTTAGTCACCACAATAAAACATACCTCTATGTACCATGATATTATCATCCAATCCATAAGAGAAAAAATTGCATTTAACATTATCCGTTGTCAAACAATTCTCTTATTTCATTACTTTCTTCGCTCAACTCAACTCTGATGAATGGCTTGCACGAGACAAATCTATTCGATTATGAGGATCAAGCCCTTCCATTGTGTCATTTTCAACGTCGTCTGACGAGAACTCATTATTAGATGGTTTAGACTTAGACAGCACTATCACATCAGGTGATGAAGAATCACCATTCTTGTTGTACTTTATATGGAAAACTCTACATATGTTGTCAAGTATTTTTTTTGGTCTATTCGGTCAGCCACATAAAAGTTAAGATCGGAGAGAACTTGAATTGGTTGGTTCATGTGATTCCAGAGGGAAATGAAAAAGATTCCAAAACTCACATACCTAAATTGCACAGTTGCCCCTCTATTGACAAAAGAGAAAAGTTTAAGTTGCTCAAATGAGCTGTCAGTTATAAGCAGCTGCTCATTTTTTTGTTTCAACTCTAGCACCACGCAATTATCCAACTCATTAATCACATAGAAGGTTTACCCTAATTTATTTCCATAAGTTGCTACAAAACTCGATGGAAGAGCTCTCTCACCCTATATTCGATATTACATCTAAAATTAATTCATGTCTAACAAGGTCTGTTTAAAATGCATCATATAATATTACATAATATATTTGGTTACCTGCCCATTGAAAAGTCGAAACCTAAAAATTCTTTCTTTTCCTTTGTTCCAGTGTTGTTGCATTGCTACAACCTCCTGATAGCACATAATGGTATCATTATAGGTTAGAGTCACTATGGTAATTATTTTAAAATTTAGTAAATAGAATACACATTTTTCATATTGATGTGATACCTATTTATACAAACTAAAACGATTTGAACAAGTATATCAACACAATCACAATCTAAGGCTGACCTATTTTAAGCAAGGAAACAAGTACCTAAGTATACAAAAAATACAAACCAATTATTAAACATTATAAACTTTCCTAAACTCTTCACCCCTCACTCACTAATGATTTTTAACAATAGCCAATACCACTAAAAAGTATCACCACTTTTTAATTAGATGCCTCTGAAATCCAAACATCCATTAAGCAATCAATAGCATTAAATATCATAGAAAACATAACTTATTATACTATCCTTTCTCTAATAATGCTCTATTCCTCCAACTAAAGTCTAAGAAACCAATTTTAAATACTAATATATAACACATTTTAGAAATTCTGAAAACTTATAAATTCTGACCTAGATATGATTGAAAAGGCAATAAAATTGAATTAGAACATGAAAAATATTTGACAAAGCATTTAAGAAAAATCATAGATGACATAACATGAAATTTCAAGTGAGATAAAAATTTTGACAATTTAATGTGAAGGACAGTCAATGAAAAGGTAAATAACACTTCAATGAAATTCAAAATTCAGTGAAGAAAACTAACCTAAACCTTAAGGTAAGAAATAAAATTACAAAGATTGAAGGTTTTCTAGAAGTTTATTTTAAAAAGAAGGGAAAATAATAACCATAATAATATGACCAACACCCTGAAGAGATTAAGTTAACCTTGTTTTTCAGGAGGTGTTGTAATACTGATTATATCACAACAAAATTTCAGTCTGCACTATTTTTTCATCTATAAATAGTTGAACCTTAAATATTACTTTCAAAGGATAGAGTCAGAAAAGTCAATGATCTTGTTGTTGCACCATTTCTTTCTTCTTTTTTCTCAAATCATTCATCGCCTTTGTTTTTTTTATTTAAAAAAAGAAAGAGGATATGCATGATAAAACCAAAACAATTTTTTTATGGCAAAACCAAAGTAAATATAATCATCTTCCTTCAATCACGATTTACTCATCTTGTTCTCTTTACGAGTTTACTATTTACGATCATTAATTCCAAGAGCTTTGGTTAAGAAGGGATAAAACAGTAGGTATGAAACTTAGGTAAGTTTATTCAAATTAAAGGATTTTCTACTAATATTCAGTAATTTACTTGTTTGGATCTTCTCTATCTGCATGCATCACCATTCAGCTGTATGAGATTGCTAGTCTTCTTATGAACACTGGAGAAGAAAACCAAGATTTTGTCTCTTACTGAAAAACAGAGTATTATAATAATTAACTAAATCCTGATAGAAGATATTAACAGAACCAAGAACAAATAATCAGACTCAAACAAAGAACAAAATAAAATAATTAGAAGTTTTGAAAAACGAAAACCTAGAAGAACGACAGCTCTTGCACAGCATTGGAGAACACTAGCTACAGATTCGAAGCGCGAATGCGCAGTGACAAGTGACGAACAACACTGCCACTGTGAGGGAGGAAAAGGGTGAGACAAGGACTGCGAATGGGGAGATACTGACCAGCAGTGAGAAAGAGAGTGGAGAGGGGCTGAGGCAGAGTAATGGTTGAAGTGGTGAGACAAGGACTCCGATTTGGAGAGACTGAGCGGCGGTGAGAAGGAGAGTGGAGAGGGGCTGAGACCAAGTGATGGATGAGGTGGTGAGACAAGAGTGCAAATGTGGAGAGACTGACAGGTCAAAAGGAGGAGTGCGGAGAGGGAATGTGGCCGAGTGATGGCCATGGTGGAATCAAAGAGCGGCGTGGAGGAACCCATGGCTTCTGTGCATGTGGCCGACACCGAGGAGAGAAGTGGAAGGGTCAAGTGAGGCTAGTACTAGGGCGGAGACATATTGTGGCTAATGGAGAGTAGATTGGGGATGGAGGAGGTGGGAGTGAATTAATGCTATGGTTTACAACTCTCTAATCTAGGAGAAACTGATGAGGAGTATAGAAATATTTACATTTAGCATCTTGAAAATTATATGTGTTTGCCACAAATTGAGATTGGTCTCACTCTAATTATGTTAATGGTTGAATTGAGGCCACTATTTTTCAGAAATTAAAAAAAAAGTCCTACTAACAAGTGTTTTTAGAACAATAGTAGAAAATATGAGGCACACCTTTAATATATATTTTTAAAATTTTATATGGATTCAATGTATTGAAAAAAATTAGACTAGAGTTTAACGGGTTAAAAAACCAATGTGATTCATTTTTTAAAGAAAAGTACAATTTTTTTAACATGTATAAAAAGATATTTTTTGAGTAGAAAGAAATTTATTTACATCTGGATATATTCACAAAAACTAAATTTTAAATATTAAAAATATATTATATTTATGCTTTTTTAAAAAAGAAGATTTTGTTAGGTAAAAAAAATAAATAATTAAATTTTTTTAAATAAAAGTACCTTTTTCCAAAAAACATATTCAAATAGATTTTTTCAAATTGGATAAAATAACCTTATTTTAAAAAATATGTTTTTCACTGGGAAAAAGCAATCTAACTAACACCAACGATCAATTTCGATTAGCTTTTGAAAAAGATACTTTTTTATTTTATATTTTAGAAAAATATTTGTTTAAATAGACAGAAACCATTTTAAATTTGGATAGGTTTTTAAAGAGTTTTCAACCATTAAAAGCATCTTTTATTCTTTTTCTTTAAACAGCGTATTGATCGATTTTAAAAAAATAATTTACTTTGTCAATGAAAAATCCTTTTCCAATAGACAAATTCAAATAAGTAATAAATTGAATAAGAGCACTTTTTTTTTTGTTAAAATGAAAGTAATTTTTTCATTAAAAAAAGTAAACCGAACCCAACAACAAATATTCTAAAATCATCATAATCAAAAGCAGCCATTCAGTGTGACTATAATCAGCAAAAAAATAATATTAAAACAAAACCAGCAACTCATAATACTGTATGCGTTATATAAAAATAAACTGAGAAGTAGAATAAGAAATTTTGTCAAACAGCTAGACTACAACAAAAAATCAAAATTAACAAAAATAAAACTTAAAAAAATTTTGAGAATTGTGGACTGATGCAAACGTTAGCACGAGAGAAGATGATGGGGTGGTAATTATTGAAGTCCGGGAAATAAGAGTATTGCTGAAGATGCTGCCAAATCTTATTATTGTCAGGGAAGGAAGTATGTGAAATCTGCTACCCAAGGAAGCCACATATCTCCTTGAAACAAATGAAATTTCGATTTCGAGAATGAAATGTTAATTTCAGTCTCTAGCTAACAAACATAATACTAAGGTCAGTCCTGTGATTTCATTTTGAATACGTCAAAATAAACACATTAATGGCACATGTCATAAAGACATAGAATCAAATTTTAACTTTATCAGGGTGATAATTAAACGAAGATATAGACTCTCGATTCTATGCACTAAAGAAGATGTCTCTGTCTAAAGAAAATACAAATCAAAACAAAATTACAAATTACATAGCAATGATTGAAAAATATGATAAAAAAATTACATATCTTATCAAAAATTTCCTTAAATACAACATTCCAGTCTTGGTAGAATCAATTAATCCTTCATCACAAAGTAAAATTTTAAGACCATTTTTATTCCTGACTTGAGAAAGAGCTACATAAAGTTGACCATGAGAAAATACAGGACGGCGCAGAAACAAACCAACTATTGATAATGTCCGACCCTGACTTTTATTAATTGTCATCGCAAACGACAAAGAAAGTGGGAATTGTCTGCGTTGGAATTTAAATGGTATAACCGTATCACTAAGAATCAAATTCATTCTAGTGATAAAAACTTTATCCACAATATTACTACCGGAAACAACTTCTGCACCAATCACATTTGTCCCTAGATCTCGCACAGTAAGTCGAGTCCCAATACACAAATCACCAGCTGGATCAATATTCCTCAACAAAATAATAGGCACGCCTATTTCAACTTCAATGAATGATTAGGTAGACCAGAACAACTAATTTGATTCAAGAATTCAACATTTATCCAATCAAAATCAGAATAGGCATCACTACCACATATTAAATCAGCACTAAGATAATTTTTCTCCTCACCAGGAAACAAGTCAACTATATAATTATTTTTCTCTTCAACATTCTCGACAGTCGGAGCTAATATTGCCTTATCCTGGAAAAAATTTGGATCACGAAAATTATGAACCAAATTTGGATAAATTGTATTTATAATATCTTCAACTGGATTTTGCGAAAGAGGAATGATTAGATCAGAAGGAATATCAACACAAGGTTTATCATTGACCACTTCCACATTGACCTTTACCGATTTGAAGTATCCAATCTGAAAAGGACCTTAACTCCTGAGTAGTTGATTGTTCCAATCCATTTGCTAATCTCATATTTTTTTTTAATCTTAAAACTTCGCAATATTTTTGATAGACCACTATTTTATGATATATTTTGGATTGAATTGAGTGGGTTTTATCAACTATTTACACACTTATTCATTGAAATTGCATGTTTTTTATTTCCTTCCTAAATTTGTGTTATGATAGAAAACTTGCTTCCTAAGCCATAAAACTGTTAATTTTTAAATCTCCTTTATTACCATTCAATGTCGTGATGTGTTTGTTAAGTGTTTTCAGGTTTACAGGGCATGAATGGCTCAAAGGATGAAGATGAAGCATGTTAAAGTGGAAGGAACATAAGAAGTTAAAGAGCTAAGCAGCGAAGAGCGACGCGCACGCATGGCTAACGCGTGCGCGTGACTTGGAGCGTTCTTCAGCGACGCGTATGTGTGACCTGCACAGAAGTCCAACGACGCGTACGCGTGGCCGACGCGTACGCGTGACAGAGCGTCACATGCTGCACTTAACAGAACTTGCTGGGGGCAATTTCTGGGCCGATTTGGACCTAGTTTCAAACCCGAAAACACAGATTAGAGGCAGGGGTAGAGTTGAGACTGAAGCCACTTTTCATCACACTTTAGTTTTTGTTTTAGTTTTGAATTCTAGAGAGAAAACACTTTCTTCTCTTAGGATTTTGATTTCTTAGTTTTGCTTTGGATTAGATGTTGAAAGAGCTACTACTACCTTCTATTGAAGTCATCATTTCTATAGTTTGCTTTTCCCATAACTCAATTACTCTCTCCCATTTAATTGCTTTGTGTCATATTTGGATATTGTTATTTTTGAATTCTATTAATGCAATGAATTATTTTTATATTTAATTCTAGTACGTGTTTGATTCTGGTTAATTATTGTTCGTGCAATTTTGATTTTATTAATTTATTATAATTATCATGTCTTTATTTATTTCTATTATATGTTTCTGAAAATGGCATTCGTGTTAATGATTTGAAGCTCTCAACTTGGCTTAGGAGTTGGTTAATTGGAAACACTTGAGTTGTAATACTCAAGTATTGATCTGTAATTGGGAATTGCTGGCTAACTTAACTTTCACCCACTCTAGTCCTTCCCTAGGAAGTGACTAGGACTCGTGAATCAGAGTTAGTACTACCCACTTGACTTTCCTTCATTAGTTAGAGGATAACTAAGTGGAAGCAACGAACATTTACTATCATACTTGGGAAAGACAACAAGGATAGAAATTCTAATTAATTTTTACTCCTAGCCAAGGCCTTTTATTTTAAATACATAACATCTCTTGTTATTTTCTCATCACTTTAATTTCTGGTTATTTATTTTCCCGTTCTCAACATAAAGAAATATTCAGAAAAATCCTGATCAATAATTTGCATCATTGTGTCAACTCTTTGGGAATCGATCCGGGATTCTACTCCCGGTTATTTATTTCTAATTGTGACACACTTCTAAATTGATAGTGAAAATTTCGTCAGTTAAGACTGTGCTTGCAACGTTATTTTAGAAAATAATTTTTAGAAATTCTTAACCGGCATTTTTTCAACCATCAATTTTTGGCGCCGTTGCCGGAGAGTTGTATATGTGTGCTAAATTATTGGTTGGTGTAAATATTTTTATATTTACATAATTGCATTTTTTTATCTTATTTTATTTTTATTGGTGTGTTTTTCGTTTATTAGTAGTAGTTATTATTTATTTTTCTTAGTATATTTTATTACCGGATCTGAGCCTATCCGCATTTAATCTTGAGATTGAAAAGACCATTTCATGTATTAGGCGAGCTCGGTGTCGGTTAGCCTCTGAAGATGGTGAAGGGATTTCGCCCAATTCACCAGTCTTATCTAAGGTCGAGTCTGAAGCGTCATTTGAGGAAGAAACTAGTTCCTTTCCTATTAATTCCATTGGCACCTCTTCTGTTGATTTAAGTGCAGATACTATGGCAGCTCCTAGCAGAATTACTCTCAAGAAAGCGGGAGCTCCGGACTTTACACTGCAACCATATCAAGCGTGTCATCCGAATTTGACTGTGGATTTTGAACTGAAGACCGCATTGATTAATCTACTGCCTAAGTTTCATGACTTACCTGCTCAAGAGCCTATCAAGCACCTTAGAGATTTTCAAATAGCTTGTTCAACTTCTAGGTGACATGGTGCTAATGAGATTGCCGTCTGGCTATATGCCTTCCCATTTTCTCTTAAGGGGAAGGCGAAGGAGTAATTCTACACTCAACCGGAAGCTGTTGTTACTAATTGGGATCTGTTTAGGAGGGAATTCTTGGACAAGTACTTTGCAACAGTGGTCACAGATAGATTGAGGAAGGAAATTTCCTGTATCATTCAAGGTGAATCAGAGACTCTCTATGAGTATTGGGAACGCTTCAGGAATCTCATTGACTCATGTCCCCACCACATGATTGACCAGTTGGTGTTGATTAGCTATTTCTGCCAAGGCATAAAGCCTTGAGACAAGACCCTCTTAGATGCTGCGAGTAATGGCTCTCTGACAAAGTACAAGACGGCGACAGAAGCGTGGCAACTAATCACCGATCTAGCTGAGTCTACCCAAAATGCAAGGCAAAGGAATAATCATCCCAAGGCTGTTGCGGAAGTTTCTTCTAGTGGTGAGACAGCTGCTCTCACCCAGATATTGGGAGAGATGACCAATATACTCAAGCAAATCCAGCTCAATCAACAACAACCTCCGCCCCCTCCACAACAAAACTGTCAACAGTTAGTCCCTCAGAGAGTATGTGGAATCTGCGCATGCTATTCTCACTATACTAATGAATGTCCACAACTCCAAGAGGACAACACCTTGGTGGATACCAATGCTTATTACAATCGTCTGAATCAAGGGTACTATCAACAAGGCGGTAACTACAACTAAGGTGGTAACTACAATCAAGGTTGGCAAGACAATCCCAACCAAGGATGGAAAGACAACTACAACCAAGGAGACAGAGACAACGGTGGAAATCAAAGGTGGAACAACAACTATCAACAGAATCGGTATCAACAAAACCCTCCATACCAACAGCAAAACTAAGGCCAAAGATACCAACCACCTCAACAAAACCCTCTACCTCCAATACTCAGTCTTCAAGCTCCAGTGCACTTCCCTCTCAACCTTTACCCAACCCCAAGGGTGGAATCAATGCCATCACTTTGAGGTCTGGCACTACATTGCAAGAGAGAAGTCCCGAGGAGCCGAGATCAAATGAAGACATCTAAGATGAAGATGTTGTTGAGGTAGAAGATGTTGAAAAAGAGGATGAAGTACAAGAGGCGACTGAAGAAGAAGTTACTCAACCAAGGAATAGAGTATCTAAGGAAGACGATGTTGTGAAAGAGGCCATTTCCATTCCTTTTCCACACCTGGCTAGGAGCACCAAGAAGTAAGTGGAGCTAGATCCCAAGATGGTGGAGATCTTCAAAAAGGTTGAGGTAACTATTTCCCTTTTTGATGCTATTCACCAGATTCCTAAGTATGCTAAGTTTCTAAAAGATTTATGCATGAATAAGGATAAGATACATGATTTAGAAACTACTCCTTTAGGTAGCTCAATTTCTGCTTTGATGGGTGCTATACCGGAGAAATGTGGTGAACCCGGTCCTTGTATGGTTACTTGTACTATAGGGCGTGTACAATTTATTGACTGCATGTGTGATTTAGGTGCATGTGTTAGTATTATGTCATTGTCTGTATATGATGCTTTTGAGGCTTCCACCCTTGAAAAGGTTGGCAGCATGTTTTGTTTTGCCAGATAAGAGCATAATCTCAGTGGTTGGCATTGCGGAAGACGTCTTGGTGAGCATTAAGGGGCTGACTTTTCCTATTGACTTCTATATTCTAGAGATGCCCCCTAATGACTCAGGAATACCTTCATCCATCTTACTTGGAAGGCCATTTTTGAAGACTTCTTGATTCAAATTGGATGCCATCTCAGGTACCTATTCTTTTGAGATAGATGGAAGAGCAGTGAGTTTCAACCTTGATGAAGCTATGAAGCACCCACCGGAAGACCACTCCATCTTCCAGTGTGACATTATTGATGAGACTGTGGCTGAAGTTCACCAAGAGGCAGTAGAGGAGAAGAACATGGTTCAAGGTGCAAGTGTGGGGAAGCCCTCTGAGTATAATGAAGACACCTTGCCACCTCCAGTGGTCCCAGATGATCAAGTGCCAAGCCATGAGCTGAAAATGAAGTTGAAGCCCCTTCCACCTCACCTAAAATATGCTTATCTTGAAGATAATCAACAGCTCCCAGTTATCATTGCACAGGAACTTACTTCCCAACAAGAGGAGCGATTGCTTAGTGTGCTGAAAAGACACAAGAAAGCTATTGGGTGGAGTTTGGCGGACATAGTAGGTATAAGCCCTCAAGTCTATGAGCACCAGATTTTTCTAGAGGAGGGAGCAAGGCCTATCCGTCAACCTCAAAGGCAGTTGAACCCCACTATTATGGAAGTTGTGAAGAAGGAAGTGACCCGACTGCTTGAAGCTGATATTATCTATTCAATCTCGAATAGTGAATGGGTCAGTCCAGTACAGGTGGTTTCGAAGAAGTCTGGAGTCACAACAGTGAAGAATGAGCATGGGAAACTCATGGCTACAAGGGTGCAGAATTCTTGGAGGGTATGCATTGACTACAGGTGCTTGAACCTGGCCACTCGCAAGGATCACTACCCATTACCTTTCATCGATCAAATGCTGGATCACCTGTCAGGTAAATCACACTACTATTTTTTAGATGGTTATACTGGTTATTTTCAAATCCATATTGCTCCAGAAGATCAGGAGAAAACTACTTTTACATGCCCCTTTGGAACGTATGCATATAAGAGAATGCATTTTGGTTTATGTAATGCACCGGCTACGTTTCAAAGGTGCATGATGAGTATCTTCTCAGATCTTTTAGAGCATTGTATGGAAGTTTTTATGGATGACTTTAGTGTCTATGGTGATTCTTTCGACCTTTGTTTGGATAGTCTAGCTAGAGTATTAGAAAGATGTACTAGTTCAAACCTTGTGCTTAATTTTGAAAAATGTCATTTTATGGTAAAGCAAAGTATTGTTCTAGGCCATGTTGTTTCTAATACTAGTATATCTGTTGATCTTGCAAAGGTAGATATTATTTCTGGTTTACCTTACCCCTCCTCTGTGAGGGAAGTCCGTTCGTTTCTTGGTCATGCAGGTTTCTATCGGCGTTTCATCAAGGACTTCAGTAAAGTTGCACTACCGTGTCCCGTCTGCTGCAGAAGGACGTAGAGTTTAACTTGAGTAAAGACTGCAAGGAAGCTTTTGACAAGCTGAAGATCGCCTTGTGATAAACTGCTATTTTACGGTTTATTTTATACTGAATTGAGTGGATTTTATCCATTATTCTCACACTTATTCATAGAATTCGCATGTTTTACATTTTCCTTCCTAATTTTGTGCTATGATTAAAAACATGCATCTTTGGCCTTAAATTTACTAATTTTAATCCTCTCTTATTACCGTTTGATACCGTGATATATTTGTTAAGCATTTTCAGGGTTTATAGGGTAGGAATAGCTTAGACGATGGAAAGGAAGCATGCAAAAGTGGAAGGAACACAAAAAATTGAAGGAATTGCTAAGTTGTCAATCCTGAACTCTTTGTACTAAATCAATCATAACTTGAGTTACAGAAATCCGAATGAGACGGTTCCAGTTCCGTTGGAAAGTTAACATCTCAGGCTTCAAAATGATATATAATTTGCCATATTTACTTTATAGTTAGGTGACACGCACGCGTCGCACATGCATGTGCATCGCAGAATCAGCGTGACGAGTGCAAGAGGCAAGCGACGCGTACGCGTGGATGACGCGTATGCATGACCAGGAATTGTCCAGCGATGCGTGTGCATGGTTGATGCATACGTGTGACAGAGCATCACGTGCTGCACTTAACAGAAGTCACTGGGGGCAATTTGTGGGCTGTTTTTGGCCTAGCTTCAAGCCCGAAAATGCACATTAGAGGCTGCAGAGTGGGGCTGGATGGGAGAATCAATCATTCAACTTTTATTCACATATTAGTTAGGTTTTAGATGTAGGTTTCTAGAGAGAGAGAGGCTCTCACCTCTCTCTAGGTTTTAGAGCTTTTAGGTTTATTTCTTCTCAAATTCAGGTTCAATGTTCCTTTAATTTAGTTTTCTCTAACTTTTATTTATTCTAGCACTTTAGTTCATTTACTTCTCTTGTTAATTTATTTATTTTCACAATTTAGTTTATGAACTCTTCATGTTAGATTCAATTTCCTATTAATACAATTTGAGGTATTTCATGTTTGTTGCTTCTTTTTTTATTTGTTGTTATTGATTCCTTGCAATTGTTAGACATAGATTTTACATCCTCTTATTACTTTTCTATGCTTTTATTTTGTGCCTTCCAAGTGTTTGATAAAATGGTTGGATTTTAAATTAGATTTTTATGTTCTTAACATGGATTGATCAATTAGAGACTCTTGAGTTATCAAATTCTTTTGTTGATTGGTGATTGAGACTTGCTAGTTAGCTTGGACTTCACTAAATCTAGTCTTTGATTAGGAATTGTGAACTTATGTTGATTTTGCTCACTTGACTTTCCTTCATTGTTAGAAGTTAACTAAGTGAAAGCAAAAGGCAATGACTATCACAATTGATGATGATAATGAGGATAGGAATTCCAATTCTCAATCCTTGCTAGGATTTTTCTTAGTTTTTATTTTATTTCCTTGTAATTTACATTACTTGTTTCTCATTACAAAACCCAAAAATATAATTTTTCATAACCAATAATAAATACACTTCCTTGAGAGACGACCCGGGGTTTAAATACTTCGGTTAATTTTATTGGGTTTGCTTAAGTGACAAACAATTTTAACATTGACTGAGGATTAATTGTCGGTTTAGATCTATACTTGCAATGTGATATTTTTGTGAAAATCTTTACCGACATTTTTCCTCCGTCACCTTGACCCAAGCTCCTATTGTGAGAGGGCCTGACTGGAGTAGGCCGTTTGAGATCATGTGCGACGCATCAAACTATGCGGTAGGAGCGGTGCTGGCTCAGCGCGAAGGTAAGGACCCTTATATTATTGCGTATGCTTCTAAGACTTTAGATGGTGCAACCTTCCACACGGGTCAAGCCACCTAGTAAGCGTGTGAAGAGGACCATCCGAGTTGATAAAGTGGAGAAGGCATTTCCTGCATGGGATTCTACACAGTTCACTAACCGTTACTGTAAGCAGATGTTCCCCGTCTTAGCAGAGAGAAACTACCATAATGAGCACCTCCTCATTCTTCCAGCGCATTTCATTGGCTTTGTGGTGCCCTGCATTGAACGGAGATAGTCGGGATTCTTAAGGAGGCAGCCGCGAGAAGCCAATCTCTCTTGGGTAGTTGAATTCTACTCCAATTATCACTCGCATACACTATAGTATGTCTATGTTCTCCAAAAGTAAGTCCCTATCTTCGAAGGTGCCATTCAGAGAGTACTTGATCTCTTACCTAGCCTAGAGGGGTTGGATGCCTATCAAGAGGCCCAGCTTGAGCGCTAGACATACCAGTTTGACTGGGACAACGTCCTTGGAGTCATCGCCTAACTTGACAGCAACTGGCTCTATGGAAAACACTGGACTCGACCCAAGGGCATCTCCGCCCAAGCACTCACCTTGAAGGCTCGCGTGTGGGGACATATCATGTCCCACTATATCTTTTCGAGTACTCATGAGTCCACTTTCACTGCTGACATGGCCGTTCTCGCCTAGTGCATTCTCACAGAGCAACCTCTCAACTTGCCACGACTCATCCAACAGGCTATGGGCCGAGTGCAGATCGCGGGCAACCTACCTTTTTCCACATTGGTTACAGACTTGGTATCTACAGCGGGAGTCCCCTATCGGGCTGGAGATATGAGGGCCATGATTCTTAGTCTATCGAATTTGTCCCGAATGGGAAGTATATCAGACCTCCAGCACCTTCTATGAGCCGAAATGAAGACCTGTCCTTCGATGCCCCTTCATCTTCCACTCCACCATCATCCACACCACAGGCACCACCCACCACTCAGTTGCTACTTGAGATCCTTGAGAAGTTAGACCAGCAAGGCCGGCAGATTAAGCAAATAGAGCGCCGCAACAAGTGCCGATACAACTACTTGAAGGATCTCGTTGTTAGTACTCACCCACCTCCGGAAGAGACCGATACCCCGGACTCCACTTCACATGACAGCATGGAGAGCCATGACGAGCAGGACAGTGGAAGTGATGATCCCAACCCCACTTTGCTCATCATTGATGGCATGGAGGACCGTGCCAAGCTTTAAGTGTGGGGAGATCAGTTACTGACTTCCAAAGGTAACATCTCTCTCTCAACACCAATATTTTATTTTTCTTTTGTTAGATAGGATAACTTGCATGAGTAGTAGTTGCTTGCATTTATGTCTTACTTGGTTGAAGTGATGAATTCTTTTCCAAGAAACTATTTTAGAGAATTTCACTAATTTGAATTAAAATTTTTGTTAAATTTGTTTGAAGATATGTAATTTGGAACATGGTTTTAGAGATCGAACATACAAAACCAGTGAGTTTTGAACCTATTTGATTGGTTGCATTTTATCAACCAATGTTTTATTTTGGTGTGTGTTGTTCTCTCGAAGATTGTGATCTATATCTTGCTGAATTCTATATTTCCATGGTTTAATGTATGCATACACTTATATGATTGAGGCCATGTTTCATTTAGCTCACATACCCATATGGCCTTACCCTATCATTACCCTTTGCAACCCCATGTTGAGCCTATTTTACCCCATTTATTCTTTATATTAGCACATCACTAACTCTAAGTAAAAAATAATAAATATCCCTAATTTGAATCCTTGATTAGCTTAGATTAGTGAGGTGTACATGAATTAAGTGTGGGAAAATTGAATTGGAGAATACATGTTTAGGATTTTGGATATTTTATATTCTTATGTGAAAATGTGAATATAGTTGGGCACTTGTTCATAAATCTAGCACATTAATCATATGCATTAACTCACTGAAAAAAAAGAGAAAAAAATATGAATAATAAGAAAAGAGAAAAAGAAAAGAAAAAGAGCAAATAAATAAAAAGGGGACAAAATGCCCCAAGACTAATAAGTGAACTAATGCATATGACTTGTACTTAAAAGTTATCAAGGAGCATGAATTTATGGAAAAAAAAATAATCAATGGGTAGTAGGTTTTGCATTGTAATGACTTGGAATGTCTTAGGTTAGGTGGAAAGTTTAGGTTAATCAAGGATTCGAATTTTAGTTCACTTAACCAAATACATTCCTACCTTGACCCTAGTCCCATTACGACCCTTGAAAAGACCTCTTGGTATGTGTATTTGTGCATTAAATTGTGTTGATTGATAGAAGAAAAGCAAGCATTAGAAAGTAAGATTAGCAGAGAACTGAGAGACTCGACCCTCAAACACTAGAGTGATTAGAGTGTATACACTTCCAGTGAGGGTTCGATGCTCGATTCTATGTTCCCAGCTTTCATGAGCTTTCTTCTTGCAAGTTTACTTGTACCTTATTGTGTGATTTGAATTAGTGAAATCCAGTTTATGTTTGTCTTGGAGAATTTGTTTACTTTTAACTAAGTAGGAAGAAGCATTTTAGAATGTAGTTGCATCCATATAGATAGGTTGCATTGCATGAGTCTCACCATTCCCCCTTCACTCTTTTGGTCTCCTTAAGCTTAGCATGAGGACATGCTAATGTTAAAGTGTGGGGAGATTTGATATATTTTGGACTGAATTGAGTTGGTTTTTTCAACTATTCTCACACTTATTCATTGAAATTGCATGTTTTTCATTTCCTTCCTAATTTTGTATTATGATTGAAAACTTGCTTCCTAGGCCTTAAAACTATTAAATTTTAAATCTCCTTTATTACCATTCGATGCCGTGATGTGTTTGTTAAGCGTTTTCAGGTTTATAGGGCATGAATGGATCAAAGGATGAAGATGAAGCATGTTAAAGTGGAAGGAACACAAGAAGCTAAAGAGCTAAGCAGCGAGGAGTGACGCGCACGAATGGCTAACGCGTTCGCGTGACTTGGAGCATTCTTCAGTGACGCATATGCGTGACCTGCGTAGAAGTCCAGCGATGCGTACGCGTGGCCGACGCGTACGCGTGACAGAGCACCACGTGCTGCACTTAACAGAACTCGCTGGGGCGATTTTTGGGCCGATTTGGACCCAGTTTCAAGTCCAAAAACACAGACTAGAGGCAAGGGTAGAGCTGAGACTGAAGCCACTTTTCATAACACTTTAGTTTTTGTTTTAGTTTTGAATTCTAGAGAGAAAACACTTACTTCTCTTAGGGTTTCTATTTCTTAGTTTTGCTTTGGATTGGATGTTGAGAGATCTAATACTACCTTCTATTGAAGTCATCATTTCTATAGTTTGCTTTTCCCATAACTCAATTACTCTCTCCCATTTAATTGCTTTGTGTCATATTTGGATATTGTTATTTTTTAATTCTATTAATGCAATGAATTATTTTTATATTTAATTCTAGTACGTGTTTGATTCTGGTTAATTGTTGTTCGTGCAATTTTGATTTTATTAATCTATTATAATTATCATGTCTTTTATTTATTTCTATTATATGTTTCTCAAAATGGCATTCATGTTAATGATTTAAAGCTCTCAACTTGGCTTGGGAGTTGATTAATTGGAAACACTTGTGTTGTAATACTCAAGTATTGATCTGTATTTGGGAATTGCTGGCTAACTCAACTTTCACCCACTCTAGTCCTTCCCTAGGAAGTGACTAGGACTCGTGAATCAGAGTTAGTGCTACCCACTTGGCTTTTCTTCATTAGTTAGAGGATAACTAAGTGGAAGCAACGAACATTTACTATCATACTTGGGAAAGACAACAAGGATAGAAACTCTAATTAATTTTTACTCCTAGCCAAGGCCTTTTATTTTAAATACATAACATCTCTTGTTATTTGCTCATCGCTTTAATTTCTGGTTATTTTTATTTTCCCGTTCTCAACATAAAAAAATATTCAGAAAAATCCTGATAAAAAATTTGCATCATTGTGTCAATTCTTTGGGAAACGGCCCGGGATTCTACTCCCAGTTATTTATTTCTAATTGTGACACACTTCTAAATTGATAGTGAAAATTTCGTCAGTTAAGACTGTGCTTGCAACGCTATTTTAGAAAATAATTTTTAGAAATTCTTAATTGGTATTTTTTCAACTATCAATTTTCAGAGAACAGAAAAATTTATAGAAGCCATCACAATCTCAGCATGAGAACCCTTTGGAATAACTGGGAAGACCTGCCTAAAATCACCACCAATAACAACAATCTTTCCACCAAAAGGTAAATCTTTATTACTATCAGAAACTGAAACCATGATATCACGTAAAGTCCTATCAAGTGCTTCAAATGCTAATTTGTTAATCATTGGTGCCTCATCCCAAATATCAAATCAGCCAATCGAATTAGCTCAGCTTTAGTGCTATCCTTCTTAATTTGACAAACAGTATTTTCATTTAGCTCAACGGGAATATTGAACATAGAATGCGCTGTCTTACCACCAGGTAATAATAGAGAAGTAATACCACTAGAAGCAACATTTATAACAATCTTTTCTCAGATTGCAATCTAACTGACAAAACTCTGTATAAAATGTTTTTTCAGTGCCGCCAAATTCGTAGACAAAAAAGAATCCGTGCCTCTTGTTGGAAACACAATCAATAATTTTATCATAGATCACCCTTTGTTTTTCATTTAACTTTAAATATTTGCATCATGCTCACAAAGCAAAGAAACAATATCATACTGGAACTCACACAACAGCATCAAATTGCTAAATTGAGACTAAAGAATTATTAGGAAGCGGCATACCAGCATAATTTCTCAATAATTTTCCATTATTCTACAGTAATTTCTCAATCTCTAACAAACAAAATGTTTACAACTCTTCTTGACTCATTGTTATATCTACGTTTAACGTTAAACAAAAAAATTAGTATAAAAAAATTATTACGTGTGTGTGTGTGTCATATATAAATTCATCATGAACCAAAATCTTACCAGGATATTGCAACTCATGTCTTCTGCGATAATGAATATCATCAGACAAATAAGCCCAAGTTTGTTCCCAGACTATCAAAGGTCTTCCCATGGAACCAGATAGCAATAATATCACAAAGTCTCTTTAGTTGTGTAGTTGATGCTAATTCGGCGACTTCTTTAATAGCAGAAACAAACTCATTATCATCAATCAAGAATCCCACAACGAAACATGCCTCTTGAAATGTATCGTAAGCAACACCATTCACGGTTCTTATACTTTGAAAACTGGTACATCCTCTTTGCACATTCAAAAGCATCCGCATATAGAAAAGTTCACCAGATGAAGGATGAGCAAAACTCAATCTTCCAATTGGAAATCCTCTCTGTCTTGGCTTCCATTCCCTACTATTCAAACTATACGCAAATTTGCTTGGATATTCAATATATGTTAAAGCCCGTCCCTCCGAGAACCGCTTGTTGGCTATCATCCAATCCATAAACATTGTCACCAAATCTTTGTTACGCAAATAAACATGAGTAATAATATTAGCATCATCGAAGACAATATGTTGCTAGTTTGACAAATGAAAAGTCAACCTCTGTACTGATGGCCATCTATTATGAATAGCATAAGTGAAAATTCTCCACATGGATTCAGAGGTGATAAAGAACGACAATCGTAACGTTGTTTGATCTCATCAACTACTTGAGAATATTGACCACTCTGATTTGTATCTCCAACAATTGCTGTTACTCGATCTGGACATTTATTAACATACCTAAAAAAAATACTTAATGAGGTTTGACTTGTTACAAAATTCAAGATTTATATGAGCTTGATATTTCATTAACAACTATAGATTATAAGGGACAACAAATTTGTTGTCAATATCAACATCATTAATCTTAACTGTAACACCGATATTACGATGTTTATATATTGGATAACCATCTTCATCAAACCTCGTTTGATCAACGAATCTTTTCGGATAAAACTTTGAGCACTTACCATCTTTCATACAAGGAGAACTCGGTCTAAGTCGACCACAAGGCCCATGGATCATTGGTGCGGAATTTCTAACCACAAACTAACTGGCAAGTGCACCGGGTCATACCAAGTAATACCTCAGGTGAGTGAGGGTCGATCCCACAAGGATTCATGGATCAAGCAACAATAATTGAGGGATATGCTTAGTCAGGCAAACAGAAGGTAATGTTTGGGAGTTCAAAAGACATTAAACAATAGCAAAAATATTAAAGAAAGGCAAATAAATAAGTTGGGAATAAAATATGGAGAAGCAGTTAAGGTTTCAAAGTTATCTATTTTTCCGGATTAACTTTTCTTACTAACTATTTTAATCATGTAGGATTCAATTTATGGCAAACTATATGTGACTAGACCCTAATTCCTTAGACCTTCCTAGTCTCCTCTAAAATTCATCAACTACTAATTTCTTGGTCAATTAATTCCAATTAGAGGGTGATGATCAAATTCCAGTTTATATGCCACAAAAATCCTAATTACCTAAAAATAAAAGGATTATATGTCACGTATCCCGTTAAATCCAGATAATTAGAATTTAGGAGAAATTGTTTTCAAGTTGTTGTTCAAGTAAAGAGCTTTTCCAAGTTATACAAGAACTCAAATAGAAAGAGGGTCATACTTCCGTTCCACCCAAATTCATAAGATAAAGAGCAAAAATAATTCTTAAATTATAAATCCATACATGAATTAAAATAGAAAAAGCAATAAAATCAATTCATACAAATAGACAGAGCTCCTAACCTTAACAATGGAGGTTTAGTTGCTCATGGTTCAGAGAAGAAAACTGTGGAATACGGAATGTAAATTGGAATAGAATCCTGACGAGAAGACTTTTGCGTGGTCTAGAAATTCACAGATAAATCCTTGTTGTAAGTATAGTTTCTAAACCAACAAGAGTCCTTTCATACAAAAGTTTTGGTTGTCACAAGTAACAAACCCCTTAAAATTGATAACCGAAGTATTTAAACCTCGAGTCGTCTTCTCAAGGAATTGCAGGGAAGTATAATTTATTATTGGTTATGCAAAGGTATATTTTGGGGTTTTGAAAAGGTTTGAACAAGTAATTTAATTGATAAGAAAAATAAATTAATAATTAATAAAACTCTTGGCAAGGTATGAGAATTAGAATTTCTATCCTAGTTATCCTTATCAAGTGTGATGAGAATTGGGTTTTAATCCCACTTGGTCAGCCTTTACTAAACAAAGGAAGGTCAAGTGGACTAATTAGCTTGATCCTCAAGTCCTAGTCAATCCCTATGGAAAGACTAGTTTTAGAGCGATCCAAATCAATCAATAATCTGCCAATTTCAATCACTGCTGAGTTTGACAACTCAAGTATCACCAATTACTTAACCAAAGCCAAGAGAAAGAAAATATCTAAATTAAATTAAAGACATCATAAATAGAATAAAGCAATCATAAGTCTAAAATACCTCGAATTATATTAATTAAGAAAATCCTAACATGAATGGTTCATAAGCCAATTGAGATGTAAATAACAATTAAAGTTAATAAAATAAAATAAAAGTAGAAAATAATTTAAAGGAACATTGAACCTGTGATGAAGAAGAAATCCTAAATCCTTTAAGAGGAATCCTAATCCTAATTCCTAAGAGAGAGAAGAGAGCCTCTCTCTCTAAAAACTACATCTAAATTGTGAAAAGTGAATTATGGAAGCATGGTGTTGAATGAATGGATTCCCCCACTTTATAGCCTCTAATCTGTGCTTTTTGGGCCGAAAACTGGGTCAGAAACAGCCCAGAAATTGTCCCCAGCGTTTTCTGGTACATACAGGTCGCGGGAAAGTGACGCGGAAGCGTCGTCCACGCGTTAGCATGGATTGGGCTTTTGCCAGATCACGCGTCCGCGTGATCCACGCGTTCGCGTCGCCTGGCTTCGGGCCAGCTATGGCAAATTATATATCGTTGCGAAGCCCCAAACATTAGCTTTCCAACGCAACTGGAACCACGTCATTTGGACCAGTAGCTCAAGTTATGGTCGATTTAGTATCAAGTGGTCAGGCTGGACAGCTTTAGCAGTTCCTTCAGTTTCTTGTATTCCTTCCAGTTTTGCATGCTTCCTTTCCATCCTCTAAGCCATTCCTGCCCTGTAATCTCTGAAATCACTTAACACACACATCACGGCATCGAATGGTAATAAGAGAAGATTAAAGTTAGTAATTTAAAGCCTAAAGTGTTTTCAATCATAGCACAAAATCAGGAAGGAAAACGTAAAACATGCGATTAGTATGAATAAGTGGGTAAAGAGTTGATAAAAACCACTCAATTGAGCACAAGATAAACTATGAAATAGTGGTTTATCAAATCCCCCTTTAGGGAAGAACAGTTTTTTCCTTTTATATCTAATCCTAATAATTTAAAATCTAATTTCTAAAATTAAAATAATATCTTTTCCTAAAAATAAGATTTGAATTTAAATCAGAATTAATCAGCAAGTCTTCAGTTGATGGATGGGGACCACTTGTTTTGTCCATTTTGCAGCTTCTAATATGTGTTTTCTGGGCTTAAAACTGCGTCAAAAACAGCAGTCGAAATCGCCCCCAGCGTTTTTCTGCATTTTCTGCACGTGGCACATGTCACGCATACGCGTCGATGGTCTTTTCTGTGTGTCACGCGTACGCGTCGCTGAGCAAATCTTCAAATCACGCGTACGCGTCAGTCATGCGTACGCGTCACCATGGAAAGCTCCAAATCACACGCACGTGTCAGTCATGCGTACGCGTCACTCCTCGCTACCATCTCCTTTGATTCTTGTGCTGCAGAAACTCCATCAAATCCAGCCGAATGCTACCTAAAATAAACAGAATTGTACAAAACTCAAAGTAGCATCCATAGTGGCTAAAAGATAATTAATTCTTTATTAAACTCAACAATTTAGATGCATATTCACTAGGAAAAGATAGGAAAGATGCTCACGCATCAATCATATACTTAGTAACGACATTATAAAGAGTTGGAAATTTTCGGGAATTCGGTAGCTCGGCACAAATCATTTCATCAACAATTTCAACACTTTGTAAGTTGCTTTCCCCGTTAAGCCAAAGTAACATATGTGTATGTGGCAAATCTCTTTATTGGAACTCAATAATATACTTGCGTACAAAATATAAAAAGGTCTTAAAGAAGTCAAACAAATATATGTTTGAAAAAATATAAAAAATTGAAATGCTAATTATGAAATTATATACCTGCATTAAGAGGACCAAAAAATACACCTTTCTTAAGATCATTTAGAAGACACTTCAACTTAGCATGAAAAATACGACAAGAGATATCAGGATGATCGGCGATAGGAATTCACTCCCGCCCTGTAAATGGCTGAAATTCAGGCCAATTTGGATTACACGTTAGGGTAAGGAATAAATCTGGATAGCCGAAATGTTTACAAATTGTCATGGCATCCTAACAATGGTTAAACATATAACGTCTACCACCAGTGAAGGAGGAAGGCAAAATAACTAGCATTCCAACTGAAGAAGCTTCATCATCACCATGACGCATAGCTTCTTCTTTTCCTTGAAGAATCTCTCCTCTAATTGTACTTTGCTTCTTTCTAATTTCATACAACCTTTGGGACTCAATCATGTGAAACAATCAACAACAAATTATTGAAATAATCGTCTACACTTATGAATAATTCCATCTTCTTGCTCTCTAATTTGTAGACGAAAACAGATGAACTCCCTGAGAGAAACTCTTATTCTTCTTCCAGGAACATATTCATGTTGTTCACCTCGACAAGGAATATTCAACTGGTAATCATCCTCACCATATGGAAACAACAATGGATACTGTAACGGTCAATACAAAGCATGAGTTTCATAAATACGTTGCAATTGACCAGCATCAGATTGAACAATAATATCACGACCATGATCCGAGGAATCGAAATCTCCAACAATTAAAGCAGCAACTTCATCACAAGAGGGAGCATTGTAAGTTCTTCGATCAACTGTCCTTTGGGAATACAACTTCAAAGAGAAAATCTCAGAAAGATGATATTGATAGAATTCTCTAACTCTTCGAAATGATTGCGCTATAACATTATGAGTATCGATCATTTGCAACAACTTAGTGATCAATTCTTTATCTATGTCAGATGTTTGCCTAAAATAAATATAAGTTAACCCATAAAAATATATTTAAGAACCACATAGATTACAATTATCATATATTTTGATACATCATTATTAGTTAATAATGATTAATAAGACATTATAAGAGAAAAAAACATGGTATAACTCTATGTTGCTAATTATAAACCTATTATTCAATACAATAAACATTAAAATATCTAAAAAAATATTATAAAAAACTCAATAGCAAAATATATATATAATTGTGCAAATTTAGGTTTCTGGCTAGAATGTAGGAGCAAGTTTCCAATCCGATGATAATTTTGAGTAGTTATTATAAA
Organism: Arachis ipaensis; assembly: GCF_000816755.2. Taxonomy (NCBI): domain Eukaryota; kingdom Viridiplantae; phylum Streptophyta; class Magnoliopsida; order Fabales; family Fabaceae; genus Arachis; species Arachis ipaensis. The sequence goes on from NC_029788.2 coordinate 33,127,414, forward strand.
TTGTGGTGGAACACTTCCATCATTGATTGACTCCAATACCTTACCACCAAGAGACGTGAAAGCAAACATACTATTATAAGATCGAATATTTTTGGGAGATTTTCGGGGATAAGGTAACTGAATTCTTCTTTTAGAGCAACAAATAGTAAAAATAGGATGATTAACTCTAGAGTCTCTTTCAACATATTCTAATAACCAAAAATATGGCCCACAGATTGAACATTCATAGTTAGGATCACCAATATCAAGACAACCTAGCAAAGAGAAAGAAAAATAATATGTATAAAAATCTAAAAATTTTATCTCAATTCTATGATAAGAAGTATATGACAATAAACCATTAGCCTACACATGTACTATACATAAATACTTTACTCTTTTAAATTTTGTGGAAGATTTTATTTGTTTTAATTTAAAGTTAAAAAAAGGTTTAATTACTCTGTTGGTCCCTATAGTTTCGCGAAATTTTCAATTAGGTTCCTATACTTTTTTTCCTTTTAATTGGGTCCCTGCATCAATTTTTTTTCAATTGAATCCCTACACTTTTTTTCCTTTTATTTGAGTCCCTGCACCAATTTTTTTTTTTTTAGTTGGGTCCCTATATAATGAAGCCAATTACTACTAAGAAGGACCTAATTGAAAAAAAAAATTGGTGCAGGGACCCATTAAAAAGAAAAAAAGTATAGAGACCTAATTGAAAATTTTGCGAAACTATAAGGACCAACAGAGTAATTAAACCTTAAAAAAACAACAATGATTAAGTTTAACAGGAACACAAAACTGAATTCGAGAAAAAATCGTGACCAAATTTTATTTACTTGTACCAAACTAAAAAAAAAATCATTTTAAAATTAAATAATTTTTAAAAAAAGTTATAACAAAAAATACTTTATCACAAAGGGACAATGAATTTTTTTAGTATTAACTAAATAGTAATTCTATTTTACTTTTATTGAATAATAGATGATTTAAGAAAGAAAGTGTACCTTGTACTTTACTTTGCAAGAAGAGAGGATGATCAATAATAGAACCAACTTGATTGAATAAATTTATCAAAGGATCATATATTTTTGATTCATCTAAATCATCCATTTTGATTTAAAATAACATAATATATATATTTGACAACCAAAAATATAAAAAATAGATTATCAAATAAGAAGTCAATTAATTCTTTAAAAATCAACATGCAAATTGAACATTAAAAATATAAAAAAAATTATAAAAACTAATGTAGAATAAAGTTTGATTTATTAACTAACTAAATATTAATAAATTTTAATGGATGTTCAGGGACATTTTCATATTTTTTATGGTTAGAATAGACTTTGTTTAATTATTTTAATCACTCCTAGTAATTGTTTAGGTTAGAATTAAATAATCTAAATGACAGTTAGCATTATTTTCTACTTTTTTAATTTACAAATATTGATTGGGATATCAAATATAAAAATGTTCAACAAATGCCTCTCGTCCTTTGTTTAGTTAGAAATCATAATTAATTAACTAATTACCTAGATCCAGTCACATAACCAGAAATCTTTCCATATTCTTTATGATCAGAATAAACTCTGATTAAACATTTTAATCACTTCTAATAGTTGTGTATATTCGAAATAATTATATAAGTTAAACCCTTTTAGTGATATAAATTATGTCTAAACAAATTTAGCATGAGATTGATTATTTCAGTCACATGCAGTAATTGGTTAGGCTTAGGCTAACTATTTTAATTACTTTCGGTAATTGTTCGTGTTGAATTAATTATTTTAATTACTTTTAATGATGTAAACAATAAGAACTAAAAATTTTTAGGATTATGTTAGCTATTTTAATTACTTTTAGTCACTGTTTAAAATTATTATAATTATTTTAAATGATTTTTAGTACACCTGAAAGTTTACACGCTGAACATAAATACACTTCAATCATTTAATAAGCCATGCGTGCACAGTAATTATACACTCCGGCGGACACATTCACCCTTCTGGCTATTAGCGTGTGGTGTCGTTAGTTTGAGTAGATACGTGGCTCTCTTTACTCCTTACTGGCACCTTTAGTTTGAGTGAGCTGTCTATTTAGTGCCAACTCAGAAAAAATCTTTTATTTTAATGATTAATTGAACAAGTCCTTAGAACCCTGACTTTCAGCCTCCAAGCCTCTTTAAGAGGATGCATCTTAGAAAGCATATCAAATAGAGGAGGCATTGCAGAAAAAAAATTGGATAACGGACTTTATGCAATAGACTAAGTTATAAACAGAAGGGATGTGAAATAAATATAGCTTAAAAGAAAATAGAAGACAGCAGAATGCTTGCATTGAGTGTGGTTCCTCAACCGTCCTTTTATAAAAAAAACTCATGGCACAATAGTCACTTTTTTTAATTCAATTTGAACATGGAAATGGAGAAAAAAGAAACTCTTAGTCCATATCCATCTCCATTCTATGGCCTACGCAAAACTAATCACATCAGGAAATTCTGACCCAAAAAAATGAAACAAACCATTAAAAGTTTGAAGAATTCATGGAATAGGGACTAAAATAAAGAGAGCACATAATACAATGTACAGTGCATCTACATATCATTAGATCATAGGGATGGCAGTCATCAACTACCCTAAATACTCATCCTACTCATAGTAATGATAGTTGGTAAATGTATTAGGTAAGCATATCTTCAAAACAACAACTGAATATGAATAAAATTCTAGGCACATAGAATGTGACAAAGAACAAGAAAGCTATTATGATCAGCGAATTTGAATCTAAAAAATACTTTGAAAATCAAATTCACTTTACTTGAACAACCAATAATTTCATCACAAGATAAAGAAACCACCAAACAGTAGAAGTTGAGTCTATAAAAACTCACATTGCTCAAAAAACTCTGTCAATCACATTACCACTCATAAAATAGAGTAGGTAGAAACCCATACCTTGATAATGATTCACACAACCGAACCTATGATCCATGAATATAAAAAAAAAGTATATGTAAAAAACTTTCATCTTTGGAGCCATTACAATATCCATAAAACCTATAAAATGCACAAGCCACATGCAACCAGCAATTCACTTTACTTAAACTTAAACAATTTTTTTAATATACACAAATAAGAATTGGGTTTATCAGTTTTTAATATTGGATTGAATTGGTGTACGTTGGATATAATTAATCTGGTGCTTCATAAAATTTACAATCAAACATATATGGCAGAATATAATTGTGTCTGCAGAAAATATTATTGAGGGAAGAGAACCTGTTGCATAGAGTTTTCTTTGAAGGAAGAAATTTGCTAATTTGACACATATTATCACCAGGCCATTTTGCTGGAACAGGGCCCATTCCTTTGTCATTAAGACTCTTAGATTCAGGCCAAACACCTGTATGTATATACAAGAGGTGAAATATAAAATAGTTTTTATTTAAACAATAATTATTTTTATCTATATATATATATATATATATATATATATATATATATCATGTTTGTCTGATAATGTGAAAAAACAGGAGAAATTTCTTTAAAAATCAAATTCACTTTACTTGAACAACCAATGATTTCATCACAATATAAAGGAATGACAAAAAAGAAGAGACTGAGGCTATAAACTCACATTGCTCGAGAAACTCTGCTAATCACATCACCACTCAGGAAGTAGATTAGGTATAAACCCCATACCTTGATAATGATTCACATAACCAAACTCATGATCCATAAATATAAAAAAATATAAGTAGAAATTTCATCTTTGAAACCATTACAATATCCAAAAAAAATATAAAATGCACAACCCACATGCAACAAACAATTCAACAGCTATCAAAAGGAGACACCATAATCAAATTAACATCAAATTCTAAAGAATAAAGTGAAGAAGATGAACCCAGAAACCTACTAAAACAGATAGACAATTTGCAGATTCACAAACCCTAGACATTCAAATATGAAATAACCGTGTAACACATACCAAATTTGATCACAAGAAAACATAGTGAAGAAAAAGAAGAAGCATCAAAACAAAAAGAGTGTTGGAACTAAAAGGGGCGGAAGAATGTACCTGATTAATTGATTGTAGAGGGAGAAATTGAACCTCTAGGACGAAATCCCTAAATTGTGATGAATGGTGCAGAATTAGCGTCCAAAGAAACACAACATATAGACAAGAATTGGTAGTATGGAGAAAAGAAAGATAGGAGAGAAAAGCAAAGGATCTAGGGTTCGAAGTCATTATTACCTGTGGAATCGAATCCGCGAAATCGGCATCGTTCGGGAGGAAATTCGGAGAAGTGACACTTGAGCGGCGGAATCAGAAGCGAACACATGCACCGTTGAAGAGGAGATACCACGAAGGAAGGGAACTTCCAAATCGAATGCAAACCGGCGTGAAACGCGGGGAGGTCTCCAGCTCGGAGAAGAATCGACGTGAATTCTATTGTTTATAGATTTCAATTTCAATTCATGTCATTTTTTTTTATCCTTTTCCGTATCATTTGGTATCAGAGCTCAAGTATTAGATTAATCCTTATTAATCTATGTGTGTTCTTCTTATATAAAAAAAGGTTTAATTATTCTGCTGGTCCCTATAGTTTCGCAAAATTTTTAATTAGGTTCCTATACTTTTTTTTCTTTTAATTGAGTCCTTGCACCAAATTTTTTTTTAATTGGGTCCCTACACTTTTTTTTCTTTTATATAGGTCCCTGTACCAATTCTTCTTTTTAGTTGGGTCCCTATAAAATTAAGCCAATTACTACTAAGAGGGACTTAATTGAAAAAAAAATTTGGTGCAGGGACCCAATTAAAAAGAAAAAAAGTATAGGGACCTAATTGAAAATTTTACGAAACTATAAGGACCAACAGAGTAATTAAACAAATAAAAAAATAAAAAAAGAGTTCAGTATCTCTCACGTCATTCTTTATGTTCTTGTCTTTCTTGTTTATATTTTATTATTATCTTGTCGTTCTTGTTGATTTTATGTTTAAAAAAAAATAAAAAATATACAGTGAAAAAATACAAAAATACAAAAAAAAAGAAATTATTTTCTTTATATTTGTCTCTTTTCATATACTATTTTTTTCAACTACAAAATTCGAGGATGAATTTTTTTGAAGAGGAAGAGAATGATACATGTTTTAAATGTCTGTGATATGAAGTTATCAAATATTATTTAAAAGTTATTAGTTTATTTTGATGTATTTTGATTCTTGTTTATTTAGTTACTAGATTGGACTTTATGTTTGTAGGCTTTAGAATTTTCTTTGTTTTAATCTAATAAGAGGTTATGAATACCACCTTAACTATTGTAGTTGTAATATTGAGTGAATAGAGATGTCAAAGTATTTTTTATTTTGTGATGAAACCATGGTATGGACAAGTGAGGTTGATGATGCATGAGCATTAAGTGTCTTTTCTGTATGATTTGTATGGTGATTTGTTGATTTTTTAGAGGATTTAGGTGAATTATACCCTAGTAGATGCTACTTTGAGTTGTTATGGCCTTTTGTTGATTTCAGGTAGCATTTGGGTGAAAATTTGGCAGAATTCATAAAGAAGAAAAGCAAGAGAAGTTGCCCCTGCCATTGTAGCGCTAAACACCACATCACCGGCATTTAGCGCCAGACCATGGAATCCTCACATTCTTATCTAGACATGTGGCGCTAAACGCCACTCTCTAGGCGTTTAACCTCACCATTCCTCTTGAGCATTATGGCGGTAAACGCCACATCACCGGCGTTTAGAGTCGGGCATTAGAACGTGCATGTATAGTTTCTCCACAACTTTCTAGGACAACTCTTACACGAGGCATAATACCAATCGCGGGTGCCAACATCAACAGACACTATAGTGGCTAAAACCCAAGTGGAGACTTCCTGCAATAACATGGACTCTGTAAATCCCGTAAAATTAGTGAGTAATTATTCAATAAATTAATTTTTAATAAAAAATTAGAAATATGAATTTTATAATTTAATGAGATAGAGCTAATTAAAATAAAAATTTTGATACTAATTTTAAAGAATTTGGCCCAAGATTGAGTCGAACGGGCCGAACCAGTCGAACCAAGCCCAGGCCCAAGTATATAAGCCACACTTCAGCCTTTTCTTCCCAATTGATGAGAATCACGCTGAAGGGGCTGAAGAGGTGAAGAGCACACCAAACCCTCACTTAGATATTCAATCCAACGTAACTTTTTATCTGAAGTTCCGATCGCCGCACCGTTTGCGGCCACGCGACCGCAGTGATGAGCTCTACAAAGTTTAGTATATTGTAAGGTAAGAAAACTACATTCTTAGTTTCCATTTCCTCCTCTCAAATCCAAAAATTGTACGGTCTTGGGTGTTAAGATTTATGGTTAATTTGATGTTTTAGGACCAAATTGACTTGAGAAATTAGTGGGTCTTGGCTTAATTGAGGTACATACAAGGTACGGATCCTCAATCCTAGTAAATCCTTTAGTTAATTGTAATTTTGGTATTAAGTGTGTATGTGTGGGTGCAATGATATGATATAGGTGTGTATATATGTGAATTGGAGCTTAATTATGAATGTTGGATGCTTGGTGAAACTTTGGAGGCTAACTTTTGGTGGTGGAACTTGTGAGCTTGCCTTGTGGGGTTGTTCTTCGGTTATACGAGGAAATCGGCCAATGTATGATTTTGGTTTCTCGTATATAATATATAATGTTTCGTGAAAATTTAGACTAGATGACTTAAGATAAGTTGAATTGTATGTTTGATGCATGTTGGGTGGTTTTAGTTGATGCCATGTGTGTTGGGTTGTATGTGGATAAATGGGAGTGATGTTGGATGATATGAATATGGTGGATGGTTGATTTGATAATGTGTGAATGATGTTATGTTAATGATTAAGTTGAAGATTATGTTGAATTTTGAATTCTTGAGGTTGAAATTGAGTTATATGTATGTTAATAGGTCATGGAATGATTGAGAAGAGTTGGGATTAAATTCAATTTGTTTGAGGTTGGTTTGGAAACTTGAAATGTTGATTTAAGTTAAAATGTGGTAAAAATAGAGGTTTGTTGTTTTAGTTGAAAAACTTGATTTTAATGAACTTTGGTGGTCCATAACTGGAGCCACAAATTTTGGATAGAAATGGAATTTGTTTCAAATCAAAGATAATTTTACAAGCTTTAAAACGATATAAACTTTGTGGAAAATGAAATTTTGTAGAGGACATTATAGACGTCGGAAATCTTGTACAAAAACTGATTTTTCCAAGTTACAGCAAAACCAGAACTTTTGGTTTGTGTGCATATGCACACTGATGTGCGCACACATCGAGCAGTGGCTATGTTTTCGCTTGTGCGTACACACCCCATGGTGCGCACGCACACCCATGGACATGCTTGCTGTTGAGCGCGTCCGCACCTTGATAAATCCCATTTGTAGGGTTTATCTTGTATTGATTTTAGGGGGATTTTATCACCTTTTACCCACATTTATTCAATGAAATAGCATGGTTTCATGATTGTCTCCTAATTTGTGCTTAAGTGTGAAAACATGCTTTCTAGGTCTTTAATTAGCTAAATTTAATTCACCTTTGATTCCACTAGATGCCTTGATTTGTTTGTTAAGTGATTTCAGGTTGAAAAGGCTAGGAATGGATCAAAGGAATGGAGAGGAAAGCATGCAAAGTGGAGAAATCATGGGAAAAGCAAGGATTTGGAATAAGCTCAACGACGCGCACGCGCAGCAGACGCGCACGCGTGAAATGATGAGGTCACATGGCAACGCGTACGTGCACATGCTGCGTACGCGTGGATGGAAATTTGTCAATCGACGCGCACGCGCACTGTACGCGTACGCGCCGATGTCCGCACGTGACCCACTTAAAGTGAATCCGCTGGGGGCGAATTCTGGACTTCCCAGGCCCAAATCCAACTCACTTCTGATGCTATTTAACCCAAGGAATGAAGAGGAATCAACATACTTTCACACATTAGTTTAGTTTAGTTTTAATTTTTGGAGGGAAAGCTAGTTTTAGAGAGAGAAGCTCTCACTTCTCTCTAGGATTAGGATTAGGTTAGATCTATCTTAGAATTTCTTAGATCTAGGTTTAATTCATGCTTTGATTTACTTTTTCTTGTGTAATTATTCTTCTTCTACCTTTCCTCTCTCTAATTTTTCTTTTAATTCTTGTAATTCTTTCCTTTTATATTGATGCACTTTTGTTCTTCTATTTTCCTTTCAATGCAATTTATGATTCATGTTCTTTTATTGTTGAATTGCTTAGTTCATTTACTTTCCTTTATGCCTTCTAAGTGTTTGATGAATTGCTTAGTTGGATTTTAGTATAGAATTCTATGCTCTTGGCTTGGGAAGGTAACTTAGGAACTCTTGAGTTGCTAATGTCCAAGTGATTGACGATTGGGAGCCATTAACGCTAGATCTCACTAATTGATTTGGTAGAGAACTAGGACTTATGGACTTGGATTGACATAACTCATTTGACTTTCCTTTACTAGTTAGAGGATGACTTATTGGGGTTGATCCTTGCCAATTCTCATGTTGTGGTTAGTGATTAGGATAGAGATCATTGACCACCAACCCTTGCCAAGGCCTTTTGTTATTTGAATTTTCTTGCCATTTACTTTTCATGTTTCTCATCAAAAACCCTAAAACATAACTCATAACCAATAACAAGATACTTTGTTGCAATTTCTAGGGAGAACGACCCGAGGTTTCAATACTTCGGTTTATAAATTTAGGAGTTTGTACTTGTGACAAACAATCTTTTGTATGAAAGGATTATTGATTGGTTTAGAAACTATATTGCAACGAGAATTCATTTGTGGATTCTAAACCACACAAAAGTCCAATCATCAAAATGGCGCCATTGCCGGGGAATTGTAATGGTGTTATGTTATTGGTTATTGTATATATGTGAATATTGTGAATGTGTTTGCCTTTTGCTTCTTTGTTAGTTCTTGCTAGTTTTAGGATTCAATTTTCTTGCTTCTTATTTGATTTTGTTTTCATTTTCTCTTTCTATCATGAATTCTCACTTTGGCTATGAGTTTGGTTCTAACTATGTTGTAGGTAATGGGAGCTATAATGAGAATGTGTATCAAGGATGGGACACTCAAAGGTGGAAGGAGCCATATGCATATGATCAATCTTCATGGCAACAACCTCCACCAATACACTATGAATAAGAGCCATTCCATGATGTATATCAATCCAATGGCTATGGTGAATCTCCTTGTGACTTTCAAGAACCACCACCATATGCCTATGAGCCATATCCTCAACATGAACCTCAACCATACTCACAAGCCTATTTTCACCAAACACCTCCAAGTGACCTTGATCCATATCTACCGTACCAACCATCTTTTGAACCATATGAGCCATACATAGAACCACCACCATTCCAATATCAATACTCCCAAGAACCACCTCAATATACACCATCACACCCTTACCAAGAAGAACCACCTTCCTATTATGAACCCTTTTTCCAAGACAATGAACCCTCTTATCCACTCCAATCCCCAATGGATGAAATCCTTGGCCTTATACTTCAAGGGCAAGGAGAGATGCAAAAGAAGACACTAGAATTGGTGGTTACCTTGACCAAGGTAGTGATTGACGATTGGGAGCCATTAACGCTAGATCTCACTAATTGATTTGGTGGAGAACTAGGACTTATGGACTTGGATTGACATAACTCATTTGACTTTCCTTTACTAGTTAGAGGATGACTTAATGGGGTTGATCCTTGCCAATTCTCATGTTGTGGTTAGTGATTAGGATAGAGATCCTTGACCACCAACCCTTGCCAAGGCCTTTTGTTATTTGAATTTCCTTGCCATTTACTTTTCATGTTTCTCATCAAAAACCCCAAAATATAACTCATAACCAATAACAAGACACTTTGTTGCAATTCCTAGGGAGAACGACCCGAGGTTTCAATACTTCGGTTTATAAATTTAGGGGTTTGTACTTGTGACAAACAATCTTTTGTATGAAAGGATTATTGATTGGTTTAAAAACTATATTGCAACGAGAATTCATTTGTGAATTCTAAACCACACAAAAGTCCAATCATCACACCTCCTGGTGCATACACACATCTTTAAAAAAATTGTACAAGTGTGCGCACGCACACATGTCTGCGTACGCACACACCTTGTTTCCAGAAACATGTATTTTTGTGATTTGGACATGGTTTCGAACTTATAAACCTCTATTTTTATCCGCTAAGACCCTAGAAATGAGTTATAATGGTAGTGAAAGGGTTTGAACTAGGAAGGTGTAGTAACTTGGAGATGAAGAAAGCTTAAGAAGTGATGAATTATATATGAGGAGTGTATTGGTGTGGTATACATGTGATGAATATGGCCATGACAAATGATTATGAATGAATATGAGTAACTATAAAGGATTTCTTTATCTCGAGTCCTCTTCCTGAAAGTGCGACCCCAGGAGATGGTGGAAGGTGAGGATCCCCTTCTTTGTTCCTCCTGGTATTGTAAAATCGCCCCCAGCAAGATGGTGGGAGGTTAGGATCCTCTCATTTATTTCTCTTGGGCATATGAGAACGTACCTCTTGGGTAAACGCAAGGGTTGTAGTTTTGCCCCCACTTGCTCTAGGTTGATTAGTATAAAGGCTCTCCGGATAGATGCGAGGGTGTGGTTCGCCCTCCTTGCTCCGGGTTATAATGAATTATGTATAAAAAGCGCAAATATATGATGTATAAGTGATGTTATGGCCATAATGAATGATTATGACATGATTACGAATAAATATGAATGCTTAAGTGGCTTATGCACTTATTTTATCTGAGATACGAGTTTTTCTAGGTAAAGAGCACTGGCTTGCCACCACGTGCTCCAAGTTGAGACTCGATACTCTGTTGACCCTACGACGTAAGGGTGACTGGGCACGTATAACTTCCCAGGAAGGATATCCCCCAATGAGCAAGATTTATATATGAGAAAAAGCTATGCATAAACTCTTAGGGATGTGCGTCGAGGAACAGTCCAGGGTTTATCAGCCAGACTTGTCGGGTTGGCTTGATAACCGACAAATGAGACTCATCAGCCATAGGACAGGCATGCATCATATGCATATTGTTTGAATTGCTTACTTGTACATTAATTGGGAATGCCTAAATTAACTTACAATGTTTAATTATTATATTTGCTATTTTGCAGTACTTGTATTCTATCTGTGTTTGCCATTGTCTACTTGTTTGTCTGTATGGTTTTACCGGAGTTGAATGATCGGAGGAAAAACAGAGAAATTGAGGGTTTTAGTTAGGTTTTGATTAAGTTTAGAACCTTAGATGACCACCTGTTTATGGTTTTTGTTTTAGTTCCTTAAGTTTTATAATTTGAGTGTTGGAGTTCTAAGATTGCCTTTGCCTTTTCCGGGACCTTATAGATATTTGTATTTTTCATATGCAAGTCGAGAGGCACCTCGCTAGGCATCTGGAGTTCCTACAGTAAAGTGGATCTTTTGGGACATTATGTTTTGTACTGTTTATATATGACCATATATATAGAACTCTCCTAATGGCTTGTTTTACTTTTGTACCTCATAGAAGTGTATGGAGAACTAGGGTTTCTTTTGTGTATTTTGGGTTATGGGTTATATATATAATACCAAACCACCTCTGTTTTACGACTTAAGTGTAAGATCCGGTTAATTAACGGCTAATTAACCCATATATGAGAATTTATTCTAGAAAGCCAAAAATATTATTTTTATGGCTAAATGTGATAGAGGAGTTTGAGATGAGAATTTCGGTACCAATTTTATAGAAATCGGACCAAGATTGGACCGAACAGGCCAAACCGGGCCAACCGGACCCAAAGTGGGCCCTTGGCCCAACATAACTAAACCTAATACGCTCATTTCAGCACTCTCTCTCCTCACTTATCACTCAAACACGCTGAAATGGTGGAGAGGAAGGGAAGAACACTCTCTCAAGTTCTCTCCCTTGGTTGATCTTCAAACCACTATAACTTTTGATCTAGAGCTCCGATCGCTGCACCGTTTGTGGCCACGCGTTCACCACGGAGAGCTCTACAAAATCCATACAATCAATCTTGAGGTAAACCAAGTTTTTCTATTCGAAATTCCAGCCCTTGTTTTCGAGTTTCATGGGTGAAATGTTGAGATTTTGGGTTTTTTGATGTTATAGGACCCAACCCTCTTGAGGGAGAAGGTTAATCTTGTCTCCTTGGACCTTGGGTGTGGTAAGATTCTCAACCCTAGTATAATTTGTTGTTCTATGATGTTTGGGTATTGAGATGTTGTGTATGGGTATGATGATTGTGGCTTAGGTTGTGTATATGTGAATATTGGAGCTTGATTGGTGATTTTGGAAATCTTGGAAGAGGATTTTGTGTGATAAAATCTGTTCTTGGAGGTGTTGATACCTTGAGAGCTTGTGGACAAGTGGTTTGGAAGTGCTCCGGTTGAACTTGGGGAATCGGCTAAGTTATGGTCTCGGTTTCCCATATCTAATGTGTAATGTGGTAGAAAATACTTAGGCTAGAGGCCCTAAGATAGGCATTGAATTGTTGATGTTGTTGAATGGTTGAGATATATGATGTGATCATATATGTGAATATGAATATTGATGCCTTGATTGTGTGATATATGAGAAATGCATGTTGTGATATATGCTTGATGGATGATTGAGGTTGAATTGATGGGTGGTACCACGTTGATGGTGAGTATGATGTTGATTATGTGTAATGATGGTTGATTAGAAATGGTATTATTGGAAATTGGGATGAGAAAGGATGTATGACATGATATTGTGTTTGTCCTTTAGCCAATTGATTGAGAAGTGTTAAAATGGTTAGTTGGTGATTGTGGGAATTTTGGTAAAGTGTCAATGTGTGAGTTGAGGATGGCTTGATGTTGATTTTGGTACATTTTGATTGATTTCAAAAAGGGTTGAAATTGGCATGTTTTGGTTGATTTTGGAAAGAGTTGAAGATGGTTTGTTTTGAAAATGGCACCTTGTGGTTTTGTAAGAAAATAAGGTTTTTGGGCGTATTTTGACGAGACATAACTTGGACTACGGATTCCCGTTTTGTACCAAACTTGTTTTAAAATGAAATTGGATCCGGGATGTCCATGCCGTTCGAAGAACGAGAGAAAAATGATTTAAAACAAGAAAGTTATGTCCTTCGGAAGATTGGGGGTTGAATCTGTGAATTCTGCAGCTTTTAACTTAGAAAATTTTTAGCAGAATGACCCCCCGCGCGTAGGCGCACTTGGCGCATACGCGCCGTTCTTTGAGAAAGCACCATCCACGCGTGCGCGTGGTGTGCGCAAGCGCGCCGATGCACTACACCAAATGCCCAGCCATTTTCCAGAGAGTTGTGCCAGTTTTGTGCCTGGGCGCAAGAGCACCCACGCGTGCGCGTGGCTGATGCTTGCGCGTCGTTTGGCTAATTTTCAACCCGTGCGTCCGCGCGTATGATGCTTGCGCGTCGATGAGTTTTGTGGCCATCTACGCGTGCGCGTGGAGTGCGCGTATGCGTGGCTCTATTTTCATCCCAAAGTTGATTTTTGAGTTTTAAAAGCCAAATTTCATACTTCTAAGCCTCCGATCTCACCACTTATGTCTTAAATTATTATGATATGCCTAGCAATGAGATAAGGAGCTAGTGAATGTGGTAACTTGTGAGTGAAGCAAGGGAAAAATGAATGATATATGAGGATCAAAGATGATTATGTGAGATACGGTGGATGGCGGTGGAAGTGCTGGTTATGCCATGGGCCGAAAGGCCGTGATTGTTAATGAATTGGCTGGTTATGGATTTAACCGTGAGCCAGATGGCTGGATTATTGCCGTGTTACGGCAGAGCCATGATTATGGCTAAGTATAAATGCATATATGTTATTGAATGAATTGTGAATGTTTGCACTTCCACTATCGGAGATGAGGGTTTCCCTGGGAGGAAGCAGTGGCTAGCCACCACGTGCTCCAGGTTGAGACTCGAAGCTCTTTTGACCCCCTATGTCGTCAGGGTGGCCGGGCACTGTGAAAGCTCCGGATGAGCTCACCCCCATAAATATTCACCAGTGAGGGTGATGGATATGGATCATGATTATGATCAAGTTTATATTGAGTATAACTCGAGTTGGGGAGACACGACAGAGGGACAGTCCAACAGTTTGCTACCAGGACTTGTCGGGTTGGCTCTATAACCGACAGATGATATCATCAGCCACTAGGGACAGGCATTCATCATATGCATACTATGTGAATTGATTGAGATTGCCTATTTGACTGCATATTACTTGCTACTTGTCTAAATGCCTTATTTTTTCCTATTTGTATATCTCTTGTCTGTTATAACTATGTTTGCTATTTTTATACTCCTGCTGGTGGTTGGGAGGTTTAAAGGAATTGGAAAGGGAAGTATTAGTTAGACTGAAGGATCTTTAGTCAGTTGCCACTTACGGTTTTGCTTGTTTATAAGCTTTGATATTATCTGGAGGAAGCTCTAGGATTGCCTTCAGCTTTCCTCTATTATTATGTATTATATATGTGGAAGCTGTTACCATGCTGGGAGCCTCTGGTTCTCACCCATGCGGATTTTGTGGTTTTCAGATGCAGGACGTGAGGTTTCTCGCTGAGGCATGCTGGAGACTTCTGGATTAGCGAAGATCCTTTGTTATCGGGACTCTGTTTTGGTTTATAAGTTTTGCTTAGATACTTTTATCTCCATTGAATAATACAAACTGTGATGACTCCTCTTATAGGAGATTTTGGAGAATAGGTTTTCAGTATTTGTGTCCCTTTGGGTTTCCTTTGGGGTTTCCTTGTTTTATTATATGTATATATAGCTATGCTCGAATCGGTTATCTTCGCAACCGGAATTTGAGTCTTGATATTCCTGTTGTTGACACTCCTTTGTATATATATATAATTTCGCGTTATCTTATCCCCGTTCGTTACGTTATCGATCGGAGTGTTGCGCTTTCGATTTACGGTTTTTATTTACCCCTTTTTCTATAAAGGCTCCTAGTTATAATCAATCAATAATACTACTATATGTACTAAATTTTTATTTTAGAGGTCGTAATACCTTGCCATCTCTGAATTATGACTTAAGCATAAGACTCTGTATGGTAGGGTGTTACATTATGGTATCAGAGCAGTTCGTTCCTGTAGAGCCTGAGGGATGGACTGACTATGCTTCTGTGCATTCTCTGTATGTGTGTTATGTGCTATTAGTATATCTGCTTGATATAATTGGCATAAACATTCATGAGCATGCATTTGGGACTTTGAAGCACTAAACTTCTGATATTGAGACTGATCAACTTAATATCGATTATTTGGTGTGTATAGGAATCAGATGGCGCCTCGTGGACGCGGTAGAGGCTGTGTGAGAGGTCATACGAATGCTCGTGCGCCGGAGAATAACCCTAATGACCCGGTGGACTTTATGACTGCGTTGGAGAACATTGCTGCTGCTATGCAAGCCACTGCTGAGGCTCTTGGTCAACAGATGAACAAGCATGGTAATGACGGAGGTGGAGTTCAGGGCCCGATGTCACTGGCAAACTTTTTAAAGGTTAATCCACCGAAGTTCAAGGGAACTACTAGCCTGACTGAAGCCGATACGTGGTTTCAGGCTATGGAACGAGCACTGCAAGCGTAGGTGGTACCTGAAGGACAGCGTGTTGAGTTTGCTACCTATTTGCTCACTGGTGAAGCGTCGCATTGGTGGCAGGGTATCCGACGCCTCCTGCAGCAGGGTGATGACTATATCACCTGGGATGTCTTCCAAGAGGAGTTCTATAAGAAGTACTTTCCGACTTCTGCTAGGACGGCCAAGGAGCTTGAATTGTTGCAGCTGAAACAGGGTACTAAGTCCGTATCTGAGTATACTGACAAGTTTGAGGAGCTGTTCAGATTCTCTCGTATATGTTAAGGGACTCCGGTGGAATATGAGGAATGGAAGTGTGTTAAGTATGAAGGAGGACTCCGGAGCGATATTTTCGGTTCGGTGGGGCCAATGGAGATTAGGACTTTCTCCGAGTTGGTGAACAAGTGTAGGGTTGCTGAAGAGTGTGTGAAGAGGGCAACCGCTGAGAAAGGAAGTCACAAAGGATCATTTCTACAGAACCGAGGGAAGAGATTTGCACCTAGAGGTCTGTCTTTCAAGAGGGAAGGTTCTTTTAGGAGGCCCAACAACAACAACTCCCAAGGGAAGAAGTTTGGGAAGCAGCCTTAGAATGATCAAGCTTGTACTAGGTGTGGAAGTCACCATGGGAGTACTATGCAAGGCCGGATGGGGTTTGTGCTACAATTGTGGAAAGGCGGGGCATAAAGCCGCAAATTGTCTGGAGAAGCAGAAGCAAGGTGCTGGGAAAGCACAACAGACTGATCGGGTGTTCACCACTTCAGCTATAGGTGCTGAAGGATCTGAGGCACTCATTCGAGGTAACTGTAAAATGGCTGGTCAGACTTTAAATGCTTTATTTGATTTGGGAGTATCGCATTCATTCATTGCATTTGAGAAAGCCCATGAGTTAGGATTGAAGATCGTAACCTTAGGTTATGACCTAAAAGTGTATAATGCTACCCATGAAGCCATGGTAACTAGGCTAGGATGCCCGAAAGTTTCGTTTAGGTTTAAGCAGTGTGATTTTGTCCATAATTTAATCTGCTTACCGATGATCGGCCTTGATCTTATCTTGGGATTGGACTGGTTATCTGAGAACCATGTCCTGCTTGATTGTTCTACAAAGTCGGTGTACTTTATACCAGAAGATACAGAAGGGCCGGTCGTGGTGAATAATTATTACTTGAATTTGATGATGGTGAACTGTTCCGGAACCGAATGTCAGGGTATCCTGTTGTTAACCGCGGGTGTTTCGGGTGATGATCAAAGGTTGGATCAAATTCCGGTAGTGTGTGAGTTTCCGGAAGTGTTTCCCGATGACATTAATGAATTTCCACCTAACCGAGAGGTCGAGTTTGCTATTGAATTGGTGCCTGGGGAGGGACCAATCTCAAGTGCTCCTTATAGGATGTCACCGTTGGAGATGGCCGAGCTAAAGTCTCAGTTAGAGGAATTGTTGGGTAAGAACTTTATCCGACCAAGTGTTTCTCCGTGGGGTGCTCCAGTGTTACTGGTAAAGAAGAAAGATGGAAGTATGCGGCTCTGTGTGGATTACAGGCAGCTGAACAAGGTCACCATAAAGAATAAGTACCCATTGCCGAGGATTGATGCTCTCATGGATCAGTTACAAGGAGCTGGGGTTTTCTCCAAGATCCACTTGCGATCCGGCTATCACCAGATAAGGGTGAGGGGTGAGGATATCTCTAAGACCGCTTTCAGGACTCGTTATGGTCATTACGAGTACACTGTGATGTCTTTTGGGTTGACGAACGCTCCTGCAGTGTTTATGGATTACATGAATAGAGTATTCCATCCGTTTCTGGATAAATTCGTTGTTGTCTTCATTGACGACATACTGATTTACTCCAAAACTAAAGAAGAGCATGCGGAACACTTGCGGACCGTGTTGCAAATTCTAAAGGAGAAGAAATTCTATGCGAAACTGTCTAAGTGTGAGTTCTGGAAGAGTGAGGTGAAGTTTTTGGGTCATGTGGTGAGTAAGAAGGGAATAGCAGTAGATCCAACTAAGGTAGAAGCTGTGATGGATTGGAAGCAACCAACCACAATTACTGAAATAAGGAGTTTTCTGGGTTTAGCTGGCTATTACCGAAGGTTCATCAAAGGCTTTTCGCAATTAGCCTTGCCATTGACAAAGTTAACCCGCAAAGACACTCCGTTTATTTGGACTCCTGAGTGCGAGGAGAGCTTTCATGCATTGAAGAAAAAGTTGACCACTGCACCTGTGTTAGTGTTACCTGAGCCGAACGAGCCTTTTGAGGTGTACTGTGATGCCTCACTAAAGGGGTCTAGCGTGCGTGCTAATGCAGCATCATAATGTGGTGGCGTATGCCTCCCGACAGTTGAGACCTAATGAAGTTAATTACCCTACGCACGATTTGGAACTCGCTGCAGTTGTGTTTGCCTTGAAGGTGTGGAGGCATTATCTGTATGGGGTTAAGTTCTAAGTCTTCTCCGATCACAAGAGCTTGAAATATCTCTTTGATCAGAAAGAGCTTAATATGAGGCAGAGAAGGTGGATGGAATTATTGAAGGACTACGACTTTGAGTTGAATTACCATCCGGGAAAGGCGAATATAGTGGCGGATGCGTTAAGTCGGAAGTCGTTGTATACGGCTTGGATGATGCTTCAAGAAGAGAAGTTGCTCAAGGGATTCGAGAGTCTAAAAATTGGTGCTCGAGAAGTGTCTGGAACCTTGTGTTTGAGCCGATTGGAAATCTCGAGTGACTTTAAGTCTGAACTCCTAAAGGCTCATGAAAATGATGAAGCGTTATGGAAGGTGTTACCTGCTATCGAGCAAGGAAAACAGTGGCGAGTGTCGGAAGAAAAAGATGGGTTATGGAGATTCAAGGATAGGATCATTGTGCCGGATGTTGGCACTTTGAGGCAAGATATCTTAAAGGAGGCACACAAAAGGGGATTCTCCATTCACCCGGGAAGTACTAAGATGTACCATGATTTAAAGGCGATGTTTTGGTGGCCGGGTATGAAGAATAATGTGGCGGAATATGTTTCAAAGTGCTTAACTTGTCAAAAGGTAAAGATTGAACATCAAATACCTTCCGGGATGTTGCAACCTTTAGAGGTTCCGCAATGGAAGTGGGAAAGTATTGCAATGGACTTTGTGTCGGGATTGCCAAGGACTAGGACTGGTTTTGATGCTATCTGGGTGATTGTGGACCGACTGACCAAGCCAGCTCACTTTTTGCCCATTCGGATGACTTACACCCTTGAGGAGCTAGCATGGTTGTACATAAAGGAGATTGTGAGACTTCATGGTGTACCTGCTACTATAATCTCTGATAGAGATCCTCGTTTCACTTTGAGGTTCTGGGGTGCGTTTCATAAAGCTTTTGGAACCCGATTAAGCTTGAGTACGGCTTACCATCCTCAAACAGATGGTCAGTCCGAGAGGACGATCCAAACCCTAGAGGATATGTTGAGAGCTTGTGTTTTGGACCAACCGGCGAGTTGGGATCAGTATATGCCGTTAGTGGAGTTTGCATACAATAATAGTTACCATGCGAGCATCGGAATGGCTCCGTATGAAGCATTGTATGGGAGAAAATGTCAATCTCCGCTATGTTGGTGTGAAGCTGGAGAGAAAGGCTTGTTGGGGCCGGAGATGATAGCTGAGACCACTGAACAAGTCAAGAAAATCCGAGGTAGGATACTTACGGCGCAGAGTCGCCAAAAGAGTTACGCCGATCAGAGGCGGAAGTCCTTGGAATTTGAGGAAGGAGATCATGTTTTCCTGAAGGTTACTTCGACCACAAGAGTAGGTAGGGCGATTAAAGCGAAGAAGTTGAATCCTCGATACATTGGTCCATTTCAGATCCTGGAGAGGGTTGGACCGGTGGCATATCGGATGGCTCTACCACCTCATCTTTCAAACCTTCACGACGTGTTTCACGTGTCGCAGCTTCAAAAGTACACTCCTGATGCTAGCCATGTGTTAGAACCTGAATCGGTTCAGTTAAGAGAAGATTTGACGCTTCCAGTGGCTCCAGTTAGAATTGATGATACTAGTATCAAATGGTTGCGTAGAAAAGAGGTTTCATTGGTCAAAGTTGCATGGAGTCGAGGCGGTGTTGAGGAACACACTTGGGAACTTGAGTCGGAGATGCGAACGGATTATCCGCACTTATTCTCACGTAATTGAATTTGAATTTTGTGGGCAAAATTCCCAATTAGGTGGGTAGAATGTAAGATCCGGTTAATTAATGGCTAATTAACCCATATATGAGAATTTATTCTAGAAAGCCAAAAATGTTATTTTTATGGCTAAATGTGATAGAGGAGTTTGAGACGAGAATTTCGGTACCAATTTTATAGAAATCGGACCAAGATTGGACCGAACGGGCCAAACTGGGCCAACCGGACCCAAAGTGGGCCCTTGGCCCAACATAACTAAACCTAATACACTCATTTCAGTACTCTCTCTCCTCACTTATCACTCAAACACGCTGAAATGGTGGAGAGGAAGGGAAGAACACTCTCTCAAGTTCTCTCCCTTGGTTGATCTTCAAACCACCATAACTTTTGATCTAGAGCTCCGATCGCCGTACCGTTTGCGACCACGCGTTCACTGCGGAAAGCTCTACAAAACCCATACAATCAATCTTGAGGTAAGCCATATTTTTCTGTTCGAAATTCCAGCCCTTGTTTTTGAGTTTCATGGGTGAAATGTTGAGTTTTTGGGTTTTTTGATGTTATAGGACCCAACCCTCTTGAGGGAGAAGGTTAATCTTGTCTCCTTGGACCTTGGGTGTGGTAAGATTCTCAACCCTAGTGTAATTTGTTGTTCTATGATGTTTGGGTATTGAGATGTTGTGTATGGGTATGATGATTGTGGCTTAGGTTGTGTATATGTGAATATTGGAGCTTGATTGGTGATTTTGGAAAGCTTGGAAGAGGGTTTTGTGTGATAAAATCTGTTCTTGGAGGTGTTGATACCTTGAGAGCTTGTGGACAAGTGGTTTGGAAGTGCTCCGGTTGAACTTGGGGAATCGGCTAAGGTATGGTCTCGGTTTCCCGTATCTAATGTATAATGTGGTAGGAAATACTTAGGCTAGAGGCCCTAAGATAGGCATTGAATTGTTGATGTTGTTGAATGGTTGAGATATATGATGTGATCATATATGTGAATATGAATATTGATGCCTTGATTGTGTGATATATGAGAAATGCATGTTGTGATATATGCTTGATGGATGATTGAGGTTGAATTGATGGGTGGTACCATGTTGATGGTGAGTATGATGTTGATTATGTGTAATGATGGTTGATTAGAAATGGTATTATTGGAAATTAGGATGAGAAAAGATGTATGACATGATATTGTGTTTGTCCTTTAGCCAATTGATTGAGAAGTGTTAACATGGTTAGTTGGTGATTGTGGGAATTTTGGTAAAGTGTCAATGTGTGAGTTGAGGATGGCTTGATGTTGATTTTGGTACATTTTGATTGATTTTAAAAAGGGTTGAAATTGGCATGTTTTGGTTGATTTTGAAAAGAGTTGAAGATGGTTTGTTTTGAAAATGGCACCTTGTGGTTTTGTAAGAAAATAAGGTTTTTGGGCGTATTTTGACGAGACATAACTTGGACTACGGATCCCCGTTTTGTACCAAACTTGTTTAGAAATTAAATTGGATCCGGGATGTCCATGCCGTTCAAAGAACGGGAGAAAAACGATTTAAAACAAGAAAGTTATGTCCTTCAGAAGATTGGAGGTTGAATCTGTGAATTCTGCAGCTTTTAACTTAGAAAATTTTTAGCAGAATGACCCCCCACGCGTAGGCGCACTTGGCGCGTACGCGCCGTTATTCGAGAAAGCACCATCCACGCGTGCGCGTGGTGTGTGCGAGCGCGCCGATGCGCTGCACCAAATACCCAGCCATTTTCCAGAGAGTTGTGCCAGAGTTGTGCCAGTTTTGTGCCTGGGCGCAAGAGCACCCACACGTGCGCGTGGCTGACGCTTGCACGCCGTTTGGCTATTTTTCAACCCGCGTGTCCGTGCGTATGACGCTTGCGCGTCGATGAGTTTTGTGGCCATCTACGCGTGCACGTGGAGTGCGCGTACGCGTAGCTCTGTTTTCATCCCAAAGTTGATTTTTGAGTTTTAAAAGCCAAATTTCATACTTCTAAGCCTCCGATCTCACCACTTATGTCTTAAATCATTATGATATGCCTAGCAATGAGACAAGGAGCTAGTGAATGTGGTAACTTGCGAGTGAAGCAAGGGAAAAATGAATGATCTATGAGGATCAAAGATGATTATGTGAGATACGGTGGAATCATGATTATGATCAAGTTTATATTGAGTATAATTCGAGTTGGGGAGACACGACAGAGGGACAGTCCAACGGTTTGCTACCAGGACTTGTCGGGTTAGCTCTATAACCGACAGATGATATCATCAGCCACTAGGGACAGGCATTCATCATATGCATACTATGTGAATTGATTGAGATTGCCTATTTGACTGCATATTACTTGCTACTTGTCTAAATGCCTTATTTGTTCCTATTTGTATATCTCTTGTCTGTTATAACTGTGTTTTCTATTTTTATACTCCTGCTGGTGGTTGGGAGGTCTGAAGGAATTGGAAAGGGAAGTATTAGTTAGACTGAAGGATCTTTAGTCAGTTGCCACTTACGGTTTAGCTTGTTTATAAGCTTTGATATTATCTGGAGGAAGCTCTAGGATTGCCTTCGGCTTTCCTCTATTATTATGTATTATATATGTGGAAGCTGTTACCATGCTGGGAGCCTCTGGTTCTCACCCATGCAGATTTTGTGGTTTTCAGATGTAGGACGTGAGGTTTCTCGCTGAGGCATGCTGGAGACTTCTGGATTAGCGAAGATCCTTTGTTCTCGGGACTCTGTTTTGGTTTATAAGTTTTGCTTAGATACTTTTATCTCCATTGAATAATACAAACTGTGATGACTCCTCTTATAGGAGATTTTGGAGAATAGGTTTTCAGTATTTGTGTCCCTTTGGATTTCCTTTGGGGTTTCCTTGTTTTATTATATGTATATATAGCTATGCTCGAATCGGTTATCTTCGCAACCGGACTTTGAGTCTTGATATTCCTGTTGTTGACACTCCTTTGTATATATATATAATTTCGCGTTATCTTATCCCCGTTCGTTACGTTATCGATCGGAGTGTTGCGCTTTCAAGTTACGGTTTTTGTTTACCCCTTTTTCTACAAAAGCTCCTAGTTATAATCAATCATTCATACTACTATATGTACTAAATTTTTATTTTAGAGGTCGTAATACCTTGCCATCTCTGAATTATGACTTAAGCATAAGACTTTGTATGGTAAGGTGTTACATTAAGCGTAAAGCTCTGTGTGGTAGGGTATTACATATCCAGCAGTGGACCCCATGTTGGTCACTCAAATCACACGGATCCCATTCTAAATTCAAATAGAAAATAAAAAATATATTATTATGTTTTAATTTAATTTTTGAATAATTAGGATTAGAACTATAAAAAGGGAGGAGATTTGCCCTGCACCCTTCTTCTCTTTCGGTTTTTAGACAGTTTACACTTTTTACACTTTTAGGATTTTTTCTACACCATGAGCAACTAAACCTCCATTGTTAAGGTTAGGAGCTCTATTTATTTTGATGGATTAATACTATTGTGCTTTTACTTTTGATTAATGCACTGATTTCTATTTAAGAATGAAAGGATAAAGACCCACCCAAAAAAGGGTGGCCTCTTCTACTTACCCGACCTCTTAAGAAATCGAGCATGACAAGACTTATTTGAATAAGTAACTAACTCCTAAGATATGACCCACTTATCTAAAAGGGAGATCTCAACAACTTCCTAAGATTAAGGGAATAGTTATCCACCAATAAAAGTGGATCTACTCTAAAAGGTGGTTATCTTTTCTACTATAAATACATTAGCATTTTGAGGTATATTCAAGTCCCAATCTACTAAGAAACCTGCTTAAAGCCCTTGCTAAGTAAGCATCGAAGTCTTTTGCAGGTATCACCCCTTACCTCCCCACGTGGAACTCGGACGGCGACACCTCGACACCAGCACAAATCGGACGCTGCTTTATAAGGAGTCTAAACCTCATGTTCAGATCTAAATCATCGTTTCAGATAACTATCTGTTACGGCCCGGCCCAGGACTCCCGCGGGTCAATCCGACCCGA
This sequence comes from Arachis ipaensis, assembly GCF_000816755.2. Taxonomy (NCBI): domain Eukaryota; kingdom Viridiplantae; phylum Streptophyta; class Magnoliopsida; order Fabales; family Fabaceae; genus Arachis; species Arachis ipaensis. The sequence goes on from NC_029788.2 coordinate 33,151,248, forward strand.
GCTCCACCCGGCCCGACTACGCCTTTCAATCGACCCGAACACGCGTCCCGTACGGCTCACCCGCAGCTGTGGGATAGTGTCCTTGAGAATATGGGCCTGTCCTCCAGAGGGGCCCACTACTGACATGTATATAAGGGGAAGAGTGACTCTTCCCCCGAGGTACGTCACATTCCTACATCACCCTCTCTCCGCCTGCACATATTCTGACAAAAGCGTCGGAGTGTCTTTGCAGGTGGCACCCCCCCTTTTTTCCACACGAAGTACTCGGGACCTCGCGCCTCCCAGACCGGAAAACCGTGACCAGACGAGCCCTTTCTATCACTTCGAATCCTGACCCGAACCGTCCGGTAACCGACCTACCGAACACTATCGGAACAAATATAATAGAGGGTTACATAGCTTTTCTATATAAGTATATTTTAGTAACTTCACCTTTAGCAAGAATTTGGTAGCCTCATTTATTTGTAGGGTGAATTTTTGCCCTGTGAAAATTTTATAGGTCTCTGTTCTACTTGATCTTTATCGTGAATAATACATGTGGATATCCGCTTTTGCATATATTTTTACCATTTCTAAATCAAATTTTATTAAAACCACAAATTTGGTTACAGACGGTAAGTAAAGAATAAAAAATTCAAAACGTTGTG
>NC_029788.2:33152077-33154053 GCF_000816755.2 Arachis ipaensis
TATCTCCACCTTTATTTAGAGTCGGGTGCAGATTGAACCTCGCCTCTACCCGACCAATCCGTATCCTATATATGTATATGTCGGAGTCGGGTGCGGATTGAACCTCACCTCTATCCGACCAACCCGTATCTTATATATGTATATGTTATATATATACTACTTATATAAAAATATGTTTCAAGTGGATGTTGAACCAAAAATCTCTCACTAAATAATAATGTGATGCATTTTTTCTTACACAAAAATCAGTTCTATTTAAATTATCATCAAATTATAATGTTACATCTTTTTTATAACTCACAAGTAGAATCAGATACCCTATGGATTAAGAACGGACAGAATTAGAGTTGGAATATTTTTAACTTATAAATATAATAGAGTTCAATTTATATAAAAATCTTAACCTGCGAATAGAATTAAGATTGAATCCAAATCCCACTCTATCCTATGCATTGTAAACCCTAGCTTTATATGCTAGCTTAGTTTATGATCATCATGGGCCTGATTGAGCTCCCGATATATGGTAGGTAGAGTGGTCGAATTGTCTTTTCATTTAATTGTGGACATGGAAAGGTAGTTAGAGGATTAAACTGGTAACTTTGCTATTACAGTGTATAATGATATAACGAGATGCAAACAAAATTTGGAAAGAAAAAAAAGTTTAATAATAGAAGAAACGAAAAAATGATCACTCCTGTCACTCCTCTCTTAAAGGGGACAAGTTTTGTTGCCCAAGCATTTCAATTAAATATAAAATAAGAAAATATTTATTGTTGCTCAAACCCATATAATACACGAGACGTTTTCCCTTGATCCTTTCTTCATCCATCTGCAACAATCATCTTCTACGAAGCTAGGTAACATAATTAAATGATATATATATATAAAATTAAAAAATACATAAATAATAATTTTTTTTAACAAAAAATATTGGTTGATAATCATGTTAGAATAATAAAAATTAATCAAAATTTATCTTATTTAATATTTATTAATTATTAAATAAAATAAATTTTAACTATTTTTAATTAATTTATTTTTATTATCAAACATTTCTTTTTAAGACAAGGATTTGCACAATAAGAATTATGTCAAGGGAGTGAATTAGCTATTACTTTGCTTGTCAATTCTAATGGGATATCATTTATAAGAAGTGCGGCGCTTCCTATTCTTTTCAGAACGGATTAATATTCCTCTTCTAAAATTGATATCACTTTCTACGTATTTTCATGCTTTGTATTGCCAAATTACTGATATTTTTTTTCTTTCTTAGTTTCAGTCCTAAGAAATTTTTCCTAAGAAATGTTTTATAAATAAGATACCAACTAATTATATATAAGCCAACTTTCCATAAATTATTCTCTGTTTGTCTCAAAATTTGTACTTGCTTAATCATTTTCCTTTGGTGTTTGCGCCGGGGTATAGTTTTCTGTTTATTTGGTTTGGAATTTGTGAAATTCCAATATAGAGTTTAGTTTGCAACTGTGACCTTTGCCCTTTGGGCATTTGTACTGGTACTGGTACTGTATATGGTACTCCTTGAGTCCTTGTTATTGAATACACATGATTAATTTTATTTTTATGTATTTACACACACGTGAGATTTGTACTTTAATCAGTAATCACTGTTTATATAGATAAGATTTAATAATTCAAATTTTATGATTTTTCTCTAGTGGTATATTAGTGTATTAAATCACAAAAAAATGTTTATTAATTATTTTTTTATTTACTAAATACCCTAGTCAATTGAATTGGATCAAATACCTGCAATAAAGAGTATGTTGTCACTGGTAAGTATAATAAAATAGTACAGTGAAGTTCGGAAAGAAAATAAAAAAGAAAGAGCAAAGTAGTGCTACACGGCCGTCAAGATTAACATTTTAAACAATAAAGACTAATTATATAGTAACTCTTGAATTAAATAATTTAATTTTAATTTTATAAATATTTATCTTTTGAATTAATTATATTTT
>NC_029788.2:33154601-33181365 GCF_000816755.2 Arachis ipaensis
TAAAATTATCTTATTTGATACTAGTATTAAAATTTATTGATATTATGAATTGTTATTCTTATTATATCAAATTAAGATACTAGTGTAATAGTACTAACTAATTTTATATCTATCTTTGTATTAGATATCTATTTTATATTTTTTATTTACATAGGACCAATTTTATCGGTTTAACTAGTGATTTATCGGTTGAACCAATAAAACAATAAATCAGTAGTCTGAACGGTTTGATCACCGATTCGATTTTTACAACTATGATTTTTTGTGTATTTCATTCAATTGGAATAATAAATGAAAAAATTTTTCGTAATCTCATCTTCACAGTAAATAAGATACTGATACATATATCTTTTTACATTGTAAAAAAGAATGTTATGATAACAAATTAAATGCCTATCACGTTTAGAGTAATGTGATATAAAAATAAGGTGTAATGTAATATCAAATTGTAATTTTTTTTCTAAAATAATATATATTGATAAATATAACATTTATAAAAAATCCATAATATAAAGATTAAAATGCAACGTTTTGAATTTTTTATTCTTTACTTACAGTTGGAACCAAATTTGTGGTTTTAATAAAATTCAATTTAGAAATAGTAAAAATATATGCAAAAGCAGATATCCACATGTACTATCCACGATAAAGATCGACTATAATAGAGACCTACAAAATTCTCATAGAGACCTACAAAATTTTTACAGGGCAAAAATTCACCCTACAAATAAATGACGCTATCAAATTCTCGCTAAAGGTGAAGTTGCTAAAATATACTTAGATAGAAAAGCTATGTAATCCTTTATTATATTTGTTGGGGGTTACCTGAAACGGTGATTTGGGCCTGAATGTAAGGTCTAGATTCTTTATAAGGCAGCATCTGACTTGTGTTGGTGCTGAGGTACCGCCGTCCGAATTTCTCAAGGAGGTGAGGGGTGGTACCTGCAAGAGACTTCGATGTTTAAGTTAGGAAGGACTTTAAGCAGGTTTTATACTAGATTGGGACTTGAATATATCTAAGAATGTTAGTGTATTTATTATAGTAGGAAAGATAACCACTTTTTAGAGTAGATCCACCTTTATTGGTGAGTAACCGTTCCCTTTATCTTGGAAAGTTGTTGAGATATCCCTTCGAGATAAGTGGGAGATATCTTAGGAGTAAGTTACTTATTCAAATAAGTAAGGCTAGACCTCCTTATTGTGCTCGACTTCTTAAGAGGTCGTATAAGTGGAAGAGGCCACCCCTTTTTTGGGTGGGCCTTTATCCTTATTGGGCCTGGCCTTATCTTTGGTCAGGATATGAACAGTGTCCCTGTTTGAGTCTGAGATTTCATAAGATCGGGCTCAAGCATTTGTGGTTCCCTTCGTCAGGTATGCCGCCTTCAAGAGGTCGAGTACTCGACGTGTTTCAAAATTTTGAAACGTCGCCTCCCTTAATGACGTGGCGTACATTATGTGGCAGTTTCCTGGGGATCCATGTGTGGCCTTTAAAGAAGGGTGCGAAATATCTTTTTGACCCATTTTCTCTTATAAATGCTTCACCTTTTTCCATCCTCTTTCTTTTTCATTTCTGAAACATTCACCCACCATTTCACTTTCTTTGTTCTTCTTTCACATAAGTATTCCCGAGTTCAATATTTCTTTATCTTGAGGTTTTAAAGGATTTTGGTTCGTTCTTTGGAGAGGATCGTTCGTGTATTGCTGTTTTTGAAGTGTCCTTGTTTTCGCATTCCTTCAAAGTTGGTTCTTTTATTCCATCTTTTTCCGTTTGCTTTATTTCAGCGTTTTGGGTAGTAGTAATATATTTGTTTCGAATGAATGATAATTTTGAAATGTTGTTTTGAAATGTTGCTGTGACAAGAGGAATTGTTGTTTCTTTTGAATATTTGTCATTTGTCATTGTTTTGATCTTTGATGTGGTTTTTTGTTGTGTTGTTGGTGCCCTCAAATGGTGCCACTTTATATAATTGAAGGTTGTATCATTTCTGTATTTGAAAATGTGATGATGGTTTGTTGTGTTTGATAATTTGTAAGAACTATAGTCAATTGTTGGTGTTGTCAACAACGACCCAACTTCTTTTGATTGTTACCCGACTTTTCGATTTGTTGTGACGAATTTTTCTTTGTGTGTTGTATTTGTAGGTATAGTTTTTATGTCTCGATCTGTAATTCACAACATGTCCACCAAAGTCCCATCTGACCTGACCTGGGTAGATACTGTCCTTACTCCTGTCCCTGTAATTGATAGAGAGTATGTTGAACAATTCCGTATGCATCATAGGCTTGTGTAAATCAGGAAGATGAGAGAAACTATGAGATAATTGTTGCTGATCCCAAGGAGAGGGTATGCTTTTTCCGACTTGATAGGTCGGAGCGTGACTTCTTTTATACCTATGATTATTTTCTTACTAAGCTAGATGTTCGCCCCCCCTTTTCCTGATTTCGAGATTGATGTCTTTTTGGATTTCTAATATCGCTCCTACCCAACTGCACCCTAATTCTTGGAGTTTTCTGAAGATATACCAACTTTTGTGTCGGGAGCTTGATGTCCGACCTTCCCTAAAGTTTTTCTTTTATCTCTTTGTTCTTACCAGGCCATTTAGTTCTTCAAAAAAAAAACTAGGTTGGGTCCCTTTACGGACTGTCCAGGGAAGGAAGGTGTTTGCTATCTATGATGAATACTTTCATGACTTTAAGAATTATTTCTTCAAAATCCAAGCTGTCGATAATGGCTGGCCTTTCTTTTTTTATGAAAATGATGAAGTCTGTTTTCTTTTATACTGGGAAGAAAAACCAACTATGGTTAAGTACAATCTGTATAATTTAGACGATCTCGAGGAGAGCGTAGTTGGCCTATTCCATGAGTGCTCGGGCCGAGCTCCTTACTTGGATACCAAGAGAATTTTAGGAAACCCCAGCCAACTCCAATTCGAGCTAGGTAGCCTTATTTCTATATTCTTTTGAGGTGTCGCTAATCCTACATTTCATGTTTGACTTTGTTTTTGGTTTGTTGATGTCGTGTAGAAAAGATGGCGCCCAAGTCGTTCGCAATGAAAAATTTACAGACCGTGAGGAAGAGTGCGGTCGCTCGTAATTTACAACTTCAAGAGACTGGTGGGGTAGCCTCGCCTTCCAAGTCGGACTTGGGTGCCTCTGCTTCTGTGAATATTATACCTAATCCAGGTCTTCGGGCAATTTCTTTCGACTCAAGGAAACAAGTACCTCCTCCTTCCAAACAAATAAACCACCCTCCTTCTTCAAATCCTGAGCCTGCTGCCAAGAAGTGCAAGATGTCGAGCTTGGGCATTTACAAACAGGGTTTCGATGCCCTTGCCTGGAGTGAGAAGCACATCCTTCCTCACAACATTAAAAGTATGGGCAATGTTGCTATAAAGTCTCGCCTCTAGATCATGGCCCGTGGAGGGGTTCGGATGGTCAGAATCTGCGCGGCCTTGTTGAAGGAGCTGAAGGAAACCCCTTTAGGTGCCATTCAGAGTACCCTAGTCAAGTTGCAAGTTGAGGTGGAATCTTTAAGAGAGACAAAAAAGGAGATGGAGTCTGAGAAGGAGACCCTGGAGTCCGATCTGGCCAGAGCTCGGAAAAAGGTGAAGCAGTCCAAGGAAGCTTTAGCTATGGCTGAGGGCTTAAAGAAAAAAGTTGAGGAGAGTTACACCAAGGTTTTTTGGGGGAGGCTAGACTTAGTAGATAAGCTTGCTAAGGCAAGGGATAATTACAAGGACTTGAAGGATAGCATCGCTGAGGGGATGGATGAGCTGGTGGAGAACCCGAAGGCTCAATTCCGAGTTTTAGCTCCTGAGGTTGACCTTTCCTCGTCGCTGAGGTTGACTTCAATTTCCTCTTCAGATTCGTCCCCAAGGTTTCTTCAACTCTCTGAGCTCTAGCTAGTTTTCTTTGTTCTAAAGAGTTCTTTCAATCTCGGGGTCATACAGAAGAGGTTCTTTATCCTTGTTTCTCTATATAAACTCTCAGAAAATAAGGAAAATTGGGATTCTCAACATCAAAGTGAAGAGAATCTCAGTGAAGCATCTCGAAAATAAGGAAAAGGGAAAAGATAACAAAAATAAAAATAAATTAAAAAAGAAAATAAACAAAGAAAGAAAAATATCTAATCTAGGTGATCAATTAACTAGTAGTTGTTAATCACAACTAATCCCCGACAACGATGCCAAAAATTTGATGCGAATTTTCAAACCACAAACTTCCAGTAAGTGTATCAGATCGTATCAAGTAATATCATGGGAGTGGGTTATCGTTCCCACGAGGATTAACGGATTAAGCAAGTAATAATCGATTGATTATTCTAGTCAGACAATCAGAATTTAGAGTTTCAAGAGCAAAAAGTATAAAACAGTGAATTAAGTAAGGCAAACAGTAAATGTGTTAGAAGATAATATGAGAACAGAGTTAAGGTATCAGAAGTATTTAGATTTTTGGATTAACATTCATATTCATCTACTTGATTATGAAAAGATATAATTCATGGAAAACCTTAGGTAATTGAACTTCAATTCGTTGGTAATTCAATTTCTCCTAACCTAATCAACCGTCAATTCCTTGATCAATTAATTGTGTTATAAGGTTAATCCAATTTCTGTTTCAAAGGCCACACAATTCTGAAGAACAAAAAGAAATTTGATTATATGTCACGTATCAAATTAAATCCAGATAATTGAAGAATTGTGAAAAAAGAACTTCTAGCTTAATTCCAAAGATTTTTTAACTTTTCCAAGATTCAAAGGAATTCAATTTAGATTAGGGTTATTTTTCGATATATTCTAATCCTTAGGATGAAGAACGAAACTTAATTCTTAAATAAAAATCAGTTCATTAATAAAAAGTAAAAGAACAATAGTATTAATCCATCAAAATAAATAGAGCTCTTAAACTTTACAATGGAGGTTTAGTTATTCATGGTGCAGAGAAAATCCTAAAAGTGTAAAAAGTGTAAACTGTCTAAAATCTGAAAGAGAAGAGGGGCACAGGGCGAATCTCCTCCCTTTTTATAGTTCTAATACTAATGATTTAAAAATTAAATAAAAATCTAATAATATCTTTTTTATTTTCTATTATTTGAATTTAGAATGGGATCCGTGTGATTTGAGTGACCAACGTGGGGTCCATTGCTGGATACGCTGCCGGCACTAAACGCCGGTGATGTGGCGTTTAGCACCACCCATCCAAAGACTATACACAAGCGTTCCAAGGCCCAATTCTAAACACCGGTGATATGGTGTTTACCGCCACCAATGCCCAAGAGCAATGGTGAGGTTTATGGTCCGGTGCTAAACGCCTGGAGAGTGATGCTTAGTGCATCACGTCCAGAGAAGAATGTGAAGGTTCCATGTTCTGGCGCTAAATGCTGGTGATGTGGTGTTTAGCGCTACAATGGCAGGGGCAACTTCTCTTTCTTTTCTTCTTCATGAATTTTGCCAAATCTTCACCCAAATACTACCTGAAATAAAAAAAAGGCCATAACAAGTTAAAGTAGCATCCACTAGGGTATAATTCACCTAAATCCTCTAGAAAATCAACAAATCACCAGATAAATCATATAGAAAAGACAATTTATGCTGCTCATACATTATCAATCTCACTTGTCCAAACCATAGTTTTATCACAAAATAAGAAAGTGCTTTGGCACCTCTATTCACTCAATATTACAACTACAATAGATAAGGTGGTATTCATAACCTCTTATTAGGTTAAAACAAAGAAAATCCTAAAACCCACAAACATGAAGTCCAATCTAGTAACTAAATAAACAAGAATCAAAATACATCAAAATAAACTAATAACTTTTAAATAATATTTGACCTCTTCATATCACGGATATTTGAATCATGTATCATTCTCTTCCTCTTAAAAAAAATATTCATTCTCGAATGTTGTAGTTAAAAAAATAGTATATGAAAAGGGACAAATATAAACACTACAACAGATGCAGAGGATAGCACTGGCAAATTGCTTGTCGTTTCTCCGACAGTAGCAAATCAGGGAGGATAGCTGCGATCCCTTCCCAAATCATCAATTTGATGCCGAATCACACTGAATTAGTGTCGAATCCACGAAGACTGCCGCTAACCCCAATCCATCTTGTGATTTTATCCAAATCCAATTCAGAATACCCAAAATCAAGAAATTGAGGAACTCGCCAAAGGAGAGTGCAGAGCACGCGAAACTCTTTCCTGCTCCATCGTGCCCCAACTGTGTCACTGTGGAGTCGCTTGGCTGCCAATCCACCCTTCTCTCATTGCCGTCGACCCTTCTCAAAATCAGATTCGTAGTTTAGATTCTTCCTTGCGCGAACACAAAAGGGGCAGAGGCGCGAAATATACCTCCGCGCACAAATCCTTGCCACTGTTTCCCTTCGCCCACCAGTACCAGCTGCATTGCACTTCCCGTTGCCAGTGAATCCATCACCGATCAGCTTCGTCGTTTAGATTACTGGTATGTATAAAACCCCTCTTCGTTAGTAAGGTTCTAGCTTGTTCTTCATTTGTTATCTCTGTCTACCATATGATTTTTTTTCATTTTAATATTTTTAATATTAACTAGTATCTAAAAGGGTAGATCATAGATGTTAGAAATCTCTTCCAAAGATTAAAGATGAACACTTGTAAAGAAGCATACAAACTAACCATCAAAGCTAAAATACAGAGTTATTAAAAATATAAGAATTTATATAAATAAATAAAGATAAAAGAATTTTCTTGGATATAGTTTGGTCTACACAACTTTCTGTTGCCTGATTTAAGTTTCTTAACAATTTTCTATGCATTGATTAATATTATGTATGTCAAAATTGTGATATGATAGAGTAGAGTCATACCAATATATATATAAGATATAACTCTATCAGAATTTTTATAATATATGAAGAGTATTAAGCTTTCATTTTCAGTTAACTAATTAAATCAACAAGCTTAGTGATGTAAATTTAAACTCCAACATCTTTCTTTCTTGTTTTCATTCTTTATTACTTACAAAATTTGAATCCTAATTTTCACAAGATTGGTATATATTTTCTTGGTTCAGATGAAGCTTTCAAGTTTGATTCAGAATTTCTCTATATATTTGATTAATTTGGTTTACTTGTAGTTGTTTAGAGTTAAGGAGTTTGATTCAGAGTTTGTCTATATATTTGTATAGTTTTAAATCAGATTATGATTTATGTTTAACTGGGTTAAGAGAAGACCTCAACAGAATAGTAAGTAAAGTAAATAAACTTAAATGAAATTTTTGTTGTTGACTTCTGATTGTTCTTAGCCACTACAAAATGTAGCTAGGGAACACATGAGCCCCAAAGGTAGAAGCAACCTCAAAATGGTTGAAAGAAAAATAATACAGTTGTAAAATTATACTTACATGCTAATACCAATTACTTGTTTATCACATAAGTGGTTGAGAGGAATGATTTATTCCAGTGAAGGAGAAGAAGTGAAGTAGTGGCCAACATGGCTAAAATCATTTCAATTACATGTCTATACTTTTTTTTAGCCCTCCCAGTTTGTTGATGGTATAGTGGCAAGAAAAATGGTAAGTAATATTATTAACAACCAAGAATCCAATGAATTTAGATGACAAATATTCATCTCATGATATGTTTGGAGAGCTTTTTTAAACATGTATGAGTTTCAATTGTAGCTTTAAATTGTACATGCAACAATGAATGAAATGTAATAACTAAAGTCATAGTAAGATGTAATACGTGTAGGACCTTAAATGTCTATGTATATCATGTCTAATGGGGCAGCAAAGTTATAGTCATCATATTTAAAAGGTAAATTATGTATTTTAGCCTCACAACAGAATTGACAAAAAGATTTATTTATTGCATTTTCTAAAAAAAGATTACATTCATTCATCACTGCACATAGAATTTTAGATGCAAAGTGACCTAATCTCCTATGCTATAGAGAGTAAGAATCTGAAATAGCATTACAAAAAAGAGTTGGAGTAATATGTGTAGAATCAGTAGGTATCAAAATAGAATTGAAAGTATTAACCTTCTTAGGAACACTCTTAATAACAGCATACACATTATTAACATGTTATTAGCATACACTTTTAATTTGACATCTTCCAGGCTGCTAAATAAATGATCAAGCTAACCCATACATATTATTAACTTCTTCTTCTTCTTTTATCTTTTTCTCTTGGCATATTATTAATCAGAGTGGCCACTGGCCAACCATTGTTGTTCCGTTTGAGAAACCAAAAATCACATTTAAAAAAAAAAAGAAAAAGAGAAAATATCTTAAACATTTCATTAATCAATGTTATTGATTCAATTTGATTTCAGATTTCAATTTGATTCATATTATACTTCTTTTTTTGGTTTGGTTTTAGTTTACTCTTCTATTTTAGTTTTTTTCTTGTCAAGAACACATGACAAAAGGGGGTGAAGCAAAATCCTGACTTGCAAGACCCACCGGTACCTCTGTGAAGTATTGTCGCCACAACGCCAGACATATTCTTCTTCTCTTTTAATATACATAAGCCAAAACAATGTAAATTAATGTAACTTGCTAATGGTTATCAGAATAAAAGTAAAGAACTGAATCAATAATTTTTTGGTCCAAATTGATGAGTGGATATTTTATACCTTTTTGGTACTATTTTTTTAGCGTTTTTAGTTATGTTTTATTAAGTTTTATTATGTTTTAGTATGTTTTAGTACAAAATTCACCTTTTGGATGCTACTTGGAGTTTTTGTGTTTTTACTATGATTTTAGGTGATTTTTGGGTGAAATTGGCAAGTTTTAGAAAAGTCTGATAAAGAGGCAAAAAGAGGACAACAGATGCCGTCAAATCCTGACCTCCTTGCACTCCAATGAGCATATCTTGTGTTACAGAGGTCTAATTAACGCTTTCTCAATGGCATTGGAAAGTTAACTTCCAGGGACTTTCCAGAAATATATAATGGTCTATACTTTTCTTTTGAGAGGACTGCCCAAAACGGGCATTGAACGCCCAACTTACCCCCTTTCCAGAGTTCAACGCCCAAGGAGAACTGGTGCACGGATTCCCACACTCAGTACAAATGAACCAGGAAGTGCACTGGGTCATCCAAGTAATACCTGAGTGAGTCAGGGTCGATCCCACGAGGATTGTAGTTTGAAGCAAGCTATGGTTATCTTGTAGATCTTAGTCAGGCGGATAGAAAAGTTGTTTGTTTGTTTAAAGCGCATAAAAGGAAAATAAAGAAAACGTTACTAGGTTGATGTATTTGCAATGATAAGAAGATGGTTAAGGCTTAGAGTTGTTTGTTTGTTTTCAACTGTGAGTGATTTCATCTATGGATGGCTGTATGTGATCAACGCCGATTGAGAGGTCGCCAATGCTCCTCCAGATCTGAACCCCAGGGTTAGTGCGGATCCATTTTGATTGAGAGTGAAGCTCCTGCAGTTTATTCTCTTTGGTGATCCTACTCAAAATGCCACAGACAAGGTCAAATCTTCCAGATCAGAGGATGTTACGCCTAGTTCTAGCCTCTACCACAAAGACTTTAATCTCCCCGTACTTCGGTTGAACTGGTGTCTCGAAAAGTCCCCATTGAAGTTGTGGATTAGACGTCTAGGGGATGTATGATCAAATTGGTGGTTCATTATTGTCCGATGAAAGACTCACTCTGAACCCTTGTAGAATGAGATAACCTTGTGCCGGTTCAACGTATTCATAATGATGAAGAACGGATATATATCATAGAATAGAGAATTAAACACGTATTGAGATAGAATAGTAGTACTTTATTAATCCATAAAACTCAGCAGAGCTCCACCCCTCAACCTAGGAGTTTTAGAGACTCATACTGATAGAGAAATACAATGTGAAATTCGAAAATATGGCATAAAGTTCTAAACAAGGGTGATCCTTGTTCTATATATACTAATCTAATGACTAGGAATTACATAAGAAGGGTAAAACAGTCTTTTAGTGCTAAAATCCACTTTTGGGGCCCACTTGGTGAGTGTTTGGACTGAGCTTGATTGAGATTCACGTGCTAGGAGGCCTCTAGGGCATTGAACGCTGGCTAGGGGGTCCTTTATGGGTGTTGGAACGCTGGCTGCTCCCTTGTGGGCGTTGGACGCCAGAATAGGGCAGGAGGCTGGCGTTGAACGCCAGTTTTGGGCCTTCAATTCTGAAGCAAAGTATGGACTATTATACAATTCTAGAAAATTTTGGATGTTAGCTTGACATAGCCATTGAGAACGCTCCATTTGGATGTCTGTAGCTCCAAAAAAGCTCTTTTGAGTGCAAGGAGGTCAGATTCGGACAGCATCTACAACACTTTCTCTGTCTCTGAATCAGACTTTTGTTTCAGCTCCTCAATTTCAGCCAGAAAATAATTGAAATTGCACAAAAGCACACAAACTCAAAGTAGAATAAAAAAATGTGAATTTTATACTAAAACCTATAAAAACTTAATAAAACGTAAACAAAACATACTGAAAACCATATGAAAATGATGGCAAAAAGCGTATAAAATATTCGCTCATCACAACACCAAACTTAAACTGTTGCTTGTCCCCAAACAACTAAAAACAAAGTCGGATAAAAAGAAGATTAAGATACAATAAATCTCAGAGTTTTCAATGAAGCTCAATTACAACTAGATGAGCGGGACTTAGTAGCTTTTTACTTCTGAATAGTTTTGGCATCTCACTATCCATTGAAACTCAGAATGATTGGCATCTTTAGGAACTTAGAATGTAGATGATATTATTGACTCTCCTGGTTTAGTTCTTTCTGATTCTTGAACACAGCTTTTTAGAGTCTTGGCCGTGGCCCTAAGCACTTTGTCTTCCAGTATTACCATCGGATACATAAATGCCACAGACACTTAACTGGGTGAACCCTTTCGGATTGTGATTCAGCTTTGCTAGAATCCCCAGATAGAGGTGTCCAGAGTTCTTAAGCACACTCTCTTTGCTTTGGATCACAACTTTAACTGCTCAGTCTCAAGCTTTTCACTTGACACCTTCACACCACAAGCACATGGTTAGGGACAACTTTGTTTGAGTTGCTTAGGCCAGTATTTTATTTCCTTTAGGCCCTCCTAACTATTGATGCTCAAAGCCTTGGATCCTTTTACCCTTGTCTTTTGGTTTAAAGGGTTATTGGCTTTTTCTGCTTATTATTAATTTTTTTCGCATGCATATTTTTTTCTTTTGTTGCAACATGCTTTTTCTTTTTCTTTTTGCTGTTTTTTCTTGCTTCAAGAATCAATTTTTAGATTTTTTAGGTTACCAATAATACTTCACTTTTATCATCATTCTTTCAAGAGCCAACATTCTTAAACTCCAATTTTAAATATGCACTATTTATTCATACATTCAGAAAACAAAAGCAATGTCACCACATCAAAATAATTGAACTATTCTTATTATATAACTCGAAATTCATGTATCTCTCAATGCTTTTTCAAATAAAATTTTTATTTAAATAAGGTGAGAGATATATGAAACATTCCATAACTTTAAGACATTAATGCAAATGATAATGCAATAGGAACAAGAGAACAGACAATAAAACATACTAAAAAATAGAAAAATAAAATAAGCAAGGTGATGAAACGCGACCACCATAGGGATGGTTCCACATGCTCATGTTGTGGTTCATGTGCTGGCTCTCTAGTGTGCTCCATCCTACTTTTAGTGATGGGCTTGTCCTCCTCAATAGGAATGTCGCCTTATATGGCAATTCCAGCTAAATTGCATGGGTGACATATAAGATGAGGGAAAGCTAACATTGCTTTGGTGGAGGGCTTGTCTGCCACTTTGTACAACTCTTGAGGTATCACCTCATGTACTTCAACTTCCTCTCCGAGCATGATGCAATGGATCATGATGGCTCGGTCTATGGTCACTTTGGACCGGTTGCTAGTAGAGATGATAGAGCTTTGGATGAATTCCAACCATCCTCTAGCTTTGGGCTTGAGGTCAGGCCTTCTCAATTGGATAGGCTTGCCTTGAGAATCCCTTTTCCATTGTGCTCCTTCCACACAGATATCTGAGAGCACTTGATCTAGCCTTTGATCATGGTTGATTCTCCTAGTGTAAGGATGTGGGTCTCCTTGCATCAAAGGCAAGTTGAACACCAACCTCACACTTTCTGGGTTAAAATCTAAGATTCTCCCTCGGACTATGGTGCTCCAATTCTTAGGATGGGGTTCACACTAATGTCATGGTTTTTCATGACCCATGCATTAGCATAGAACTCTTGCACCATTAAGATCCCAACCTATTGGACGGGATTGGTTAGGACTTCGCAACCTCTTCTCCAGATTTCTCTTCGGATCTCTGGGTACTCATTCTTCTTGAGCTTAAAGGGGAATTCGGGAATCACCCTCTTTTGTGCTACTACTTCATAGAAGTGGTCTTGGTGGGCTTTGGTGATGAATCTCTCCATCTCTCAGGATTCAGAGGTGGTGGCTACGGCCTTTTCTTTCCTCTTTCTAGAGGGTTTTCCAACCTTGGGTGCCATAAATGGTAATGAAAATTAAAAAGCAACGCTTTTCCCACACCAAACTTAAAACTTTGCTTGTCCTCAAGCAAATATAAACAGAAGAGAAGAATGGAGTAGAAGAAGAAGAAAATAGAAGGAGATAGAGGAAGAGAGGAAATTCGGCCAAGGGGGCTTTTATGTGTATGAAGGGTTAGAATGGGGGTATTTATAGGAGTGGGCTAGGGTTAGGTTTTGTCATGGGTGGGGTAAATGGGAGGGAAATTTGATTTTAAAGTGGGTGGGGATTGGTGGGAGTTATGATAGTTTTGGGAAAGTGATATGGATGTGATTGGGCTAGGGTTTATAGGGAAGAGTGTATGGGGAAGTGTGAAAAGAAAAAGGAAGAAGTTGGGTAGGTAGAGATGCTGTGGGATCCACTGGTCCTGAGAGGTTAGGGACTTCAGATTCCCTGCCCTCTTCATGGGAGTTGAACGCCCAGCACTTGCCCATGGCTGGTGTTCAATGCCAGTAGTGCTGCCAATTGAGGTGTTGAATGCCCTGGCTTTGCCCATGGCTGGCATTCAACGCCAGCAATACACTCCATCCAGAGTGTTCTATTTTCATTGCTGAACCTTTCTGTCTCTGTTTTGACTAATGCACATGATCATAAACCTATAAAAAAATGAAAAGAAAAACAAATTCAAAGAAAAACAAATAATAATTATGGTTGGGTTGCCTCCCAACAAGCGCTCCTTTAATGTCACTAGCTTAACAGTTAACTCCTTACGAAGATGGATATGGGCTCAGAATTTCACCCCTTATAGTGAACTTTCTTCCTGTCTTCTCATGAATGAGCTCCACATGATCTAGAGACAGGACACGACTCACTGTATGTGGTATGACTGGCTTCTTGGTGAAGACAACTCTCATGCCAGGTGAAAGGCCTTCAGTGGGGACTTTCTTGTCCCTCCAGCCTTTAGGTACTTTCTTCCTAGTACCTTTGTTCTCAGTGCTTGTTGATGGCTGCCCAACACCAAACTTAGAATTGGTGTTTGGGGGCTTAGTAAAGCTCTACACTGAAAGAGATGGTTAGAATACTAGGTGTTGCACAGTTATCTCTCCTTTTTCAGAGGGAGAGTTGGGGTGAGGCATCTTGAACAAGATGTGATCCTCCCCTAGTTGCAAGATCAGTTCTCCCTTAGCTACATCAATGATAGCATTGGCAGTGGCTAGAAAAGGTCTTCCAAGGATGACGGACTCATCCTCATCTTTCCCAGTATCTAGGATTATGAAGTTTGTAGGGATGTAAAGGTCTTCAACTTTTACCAATACATCCTCTACTAAGCCATATGCTTTCTTCATTGATTTATCTGCCATCTCTAGTGAGATGTTTGCAACTTGTACCTCAAAGATTCCAAACTTCTCCATTACAGAGAGTAGCATGAGGTTTATACTTGATCCTAGGTCACACAAAGCCTTCTCAAAGGTCATGGTACCTATGGTACAAGGAATTAGGAAGCGTCCAGGATCTGGAAACTTCTGAGGTAGCTTCTGCTATACCAAAGCATTGGGTTCTTTGGTAAGCACTGGAGGTTCTTCCTCCAAAGGCTTTGTACCAAACAGCTTGGCATTAAGCTTTATGAGAGCTCCTAGGTACCGAGCAACTTGCTCTTCCCTAGTATCCTTATCCTTATCAGAGGAAGAGTACTCATCAAAACTTATGCACTACAGGAGTGCATGCAAGGGAACCTCTTGGTTTTCACATGAGCCTTGGCTTCCTTTAATTCTTGGATAGGGCTATCTTCAGTGGGTAATGAGCATTTGGGAGGTGGGCCATTACTGGCGTTCAACGCCAGATCTTGTGGCTTTGGGCGTTGAACGCCCATCATGCATCCCCTCACTGGCGTTAAACACCAGGTTCCTTTCCGTTTTGGGCGTTGAACACCCAGCAGGGCTGTCCTTGCTGGCGTTTAACGCTAGAGTCCCTGCCTGTTTGGGCGTTGAATGCCCAGTGAGGGCTTCCTCACTGGCGTTCAGCGCCAGCTTTGGTGCCAAGTTGGGTGTTGAACGCCCAGTGATATACTCTTCACTGGCGTTCAACGCCATCTCAGTCTCTCCTGATTTGGCCTCAGCCTCTGTGGTGATGGCCTTGCACTCTTCTCTTCGGTTTACTTCTGTGTTACTAGGAAGAGTGTCAAGAGGAGTCTCAGAGATTCTCTTGCTCAGTTGACCAACTTGTACTTCCAAATTTCTGATGGAGGATTCTTTTTTGGAAGAAGAAAGATTTTATGAATCTGAATCTGAATCCGAATCTGACAAAACACCACCAGCAAAGAGAATAAGACAAAAGAGGGTGGTTAAAAAAGAAAATCTTGTTGAGACAGATACAGAAATAACAAGTCAAATTGAAAGCACTCCAATGGATTCAGAAAGCAAAAGTGAATCCGAGAACCAGTCGGTTTGATCTTCATATTGATTTCATTTAACTTGTATTTGCTTAAAGTTTTTCTTATGCGCTTGTTCTTATGTATTGCAGAGAAGAAGAAATTGAAAAAACTGGCACAAAGAAAAGAAAGCAACCACAGAAGGTGGTTAACAAACAAAGCAAAAAAAGGAAGCATGTGCTGACAGATTTAGAGAGCACAAGCAAATCTGAAAGCCAGTAAGTATTGTGTAATTTCTCTGAGATGTTTTGTTAATTGCATATGTATCACGTTTTGTTCAGCAATTGAATTGCTTTCGGTTCAGTGGTCTTCTAATTTTGGATTCAGCCCTTTAATTTAGTTCGTTCGGTCATGTCGGTCAGTTTGGTTGACTTGATTGTTAGTGTCTTGTTCTTGCATAAATTTTTCTCCTGTATAAATTCGATCTATTCGTCTATTTTGTAGAGAAAAAGAAATCAAGAAAGAACCCATAATAAAAAGAAAACAACCGCAAAAGGGTGGCAAAAAAGCAAACACAATCTGATAAGTAGTAAATTTCTCGAATCATATTTTCTTTTATTGATGCTTTCATTTTACATTCCTTGATACTTATTTTATAAACTTTTAGATCTAAACAAATAAAAGACAGCACTGCAGAAAGAAGAAGACAAACGCTGGAGACAATAAGAGAAAAGAGGTCAAAGAAAAAAAATGATGGAGCTCAAACAGCAAACGTTGCTCCAGATCAGTTTGACTCGACGGAGGCACAAAATGATTTCTCTGAGATGTAAGATTCGGCTTCTTATACCGAGTTATTTTTCTTTCTTTGCTAACTATTGCTAGAACCTTTTCTAATTCCTCTGGATTCAGTTACTAAAATTTATTTATCTTGCTTAGACTGCCGACTGTAAATCTCAGAAGCGAACCTCTCTTGTAGACTCAGGGAAGCTCCACACCATATGTAAATGCCCCAGACAATACTAGGTAAATTGGTTCGTTGCACTCTTTACTTTCGGTTCGGTGGTTTCTAAAAATGAGTTTCATGTGTTTCTAGATCTCTACTTTTAATCTTGGTTTCTAATTTTAATTTGTTATCTTTTTTTTTTAAGGAAAATACCCTGGAAATCTCGGTAAAATATTTAAAAAAAAAAAAAGAAAATCCATCCAAGAAAGACTTTTAAAAGTCCACCAGTGTAAGTTAAAAATATTTATGTTACTTTTTTAGATTTAGGTAATTAAATTTTTATTTAATTAGTCACACGAAAAATGTGTTTACATGTCACAAGCGCTACACCTGATTCTGAGCTACAAATCATTGAGGTTGGACAAGAAACTCGTTCTGAACCTTTGGAAATGTAAGTTTTTCAATGTGCAGATTCCCGTTTCTCAGAACAAATTCTAATTATTCAAAATTAACTTCTTCCTTATTTACATTCCTTAGAAATCCTCTTGCGTTGTCTCTTCCAAGTTCTGTTCAGGAAAAGTTGATAAAAGATGACTTTATCTATATTCCTCTAGAAATTCAAATGGTGCGGAATTTATAACCCACAAACTAACCGGCAAGTGCACTGGGTCGTACCAAGTAGTACCTCAAGTGAATAAGGGTCGATCCCATGAGGATTGATCGATTAAGCAACAATGGTTAAATGATTTACTTAGTTAGACAAAAACAAAAGAGTGTTAAGAGTTCAATTGCATCAAACAGTAAATTTAGAAAATCAGAAAGAAAATAGTAAATTGGTTGTGAAATATATGGAGAAAACAGTTAAGGCTTCTGAGTTATCTATTTTCCGGATCGACTTTTCTTACTAACTATTTTAATCATGCAAGATTTAATGCATGACAAACTATATGTGACTAAATCCTAATTCCTTAGATCTTTTAGTCTCCCCTAAAATTCATCAACCGCCAATTACTTGGTCACTCAATTTCAATTAGAGGGTGAAGTTCAATTCTAGTTTATATGCCACAGAAATCCTAATTACCCAAATATAAGAGAATTATATGTCACGTATCCCGTTAAGTCTAGATAATTAGAAATTTAGGAGAATATGTTTTCAAGCTGTTGTTCAAGTATTCATAAGATAAAGAATGAAAACAATTCTTGAAATATAAATCAGTACATGAATTAAAATAGAAAAATAATAGTATTAATCCATACAATAGATAGAACTCCTAACCTTAACAAAGGAGGTTTAGTTGCTCATGGCTCAGAGAGAAAACTAGGATTCATAAAAATTGTAAATTGCGGAATGAGGTAGAAGAGAAGAGAAGAGCCCGAAGGGCTGATTCTTTTCCCTTTTATATCTAATCTTAATTAATGTAAAATATATTTTCTAAAACTAAAGTAATATCTTTTCCTAATTATAAATAAAATAAAATTAAATTAAAATTTATTAGACTTCATGCACAGCCTTGTATGAGTGCCTGGGGACCACTTGGGGTATTAAGGTCCACGCTAAACTTGGAAATTCTCAAGTTCAGCGTGGATAAGGTGCAGTGCTTCTTTTGTCTTCCTTGAATCCACGCTGAACTTGGATTAACCCAAGTTCAGCGTGGGATGATACATGATATTTGAGAGGTGCGTTGGACTCCACTCTGAACTTGAAAATTCCCAAGTTCAACGTGGAGGAGGCCGAATTGGATTTGATGCTGGCGATGAACTTGAATGATTTCAAGTTCAGCGTGAAGTGGACAGTAACCATTCTTCACTCTCTCCATTCTCTAACCTTGGCTTAAACTCTGTGAAATTTATCCAAAATGCTACCTGAAATAAACAGAATTGCACACACTCAAAGTAGCATTCATAGGGGCTAAAATGTATTAAATTTTGATTAAACATAGCAATTCAAGTGCAAATTCACAAGGAAAAGATAGAGAAGATGCTCACGCATCATAACACCAAACTTGAATTGTTGCTTGTCCTCAAGCAACTAAAATAAGTACATGATTAAGATGTGAATTTGCATGAGAAGTGAGAGTTCAATTATGCTCAAGTCTATTCTTAAAATGGGGTTTATTCATTGTAACTTTGAACAGTTTTGGCATCTCACTCTCCTTTGAATCAGAGGGATGTCAGTGTCATTCGAAATTAGAATCCGGATCATATTATGAATAATCTGATCTTTATACTCCAGTTTAATCCTTGAACATAGCAAATTTACTTTAATTCTCTTTTCTTTGGTGTTTTGCACCTTGAGCCTAGCCGTGACTTTAAATGTTTTGTCTCAAACTTCACTTGACACAAAAACACCACAAGCACTTGACTGGGAACTCTCTTTAAGCTCTGATTACTCTTTTAGCTTCTCCCAGACAGTGGTGCTCAAAGCCTTTGGCATACTCTGTTGAATGCATTTGATCACGACTCTAAATATTCTGTCTCAAGGATTACTTGAAACAAGAATACCACAAGCATATAACTAGGAAAACAACTCTTTGAGCTTTTAATCATGTCAGACCTCCCTAGTCATTGATGCTCAGAGCCTTGGACCTTGCTCTTATGCTTATTTTGCTGTTTCTTTTGCTTCAAGGATTAAATTTTTGTTTATTTTAGAGAAGTCATAATAGTTCTGTAAATTCCTATTCCTCATACATCAACATCCCTTGATTCAAATTCAAATATGTACTGTTCATGTCATTCATTCAGAATCATAAATAACACCACCACATTTAAGTAAATAAGACTAATCTTAAATATAAACTCACTCTTTTCATGTAGTGGATGAGGTACAGTGCTTCTTTTGTCTTCCTTGAATCCACGCTGAACTTGGATTAACCCAAGTTCAGCGTGGGATGATACGTGATGTTTGAGAGGTGCGTTGGACTCCACGCTGAACTTGAAAATTCCCAAGTTCAGCGTGGAGGAGGCCGAATTAGATTTGATGCTGGCACTGAACTTGGATGATTTCAAGTTTGGCGTGGAGTGGACAGTAACCATTCTTCACTCTCTCCATTCTCTAACCTTGGCTTAAACTCTGTGAAATTTATCCAAAATGCTATATGAAATAAACAGATTTGCATACACTCAAAGTAGCATTCATAGTGGCTAAAATGTATTAAATTTTGATTAAACTTAGCAATTCAAGAGAAAATTCATAAGAAAAAGATAGAGAAGATGCTCACGCAACAAAATTCTGATAATAAGTAAGTTTATAAGTAGTTATTCACCACATGAATCTTGTTCGGTTCAGTGGGGTTTAGGGTTATTCTGATTGCAAGCAGCAATGCTTTTCTAGCTGTTTCATTATTTTTCATGTTTTATTCAGTGCATCAATGGGGTTCGGTTCAGTGGGCTCATAAAATACTTTTTATTATTTTTAAGAGAATATGATAATAATTTGGGATCATTATTGAACTGCTTCCTCTTTAATGCAGCAGCCCTTGGGAACCACAACAGCAGCTCAGCAAAGAACCACTGGCACAACAAACCGAACAACAAAAGCAGGCTGCCAAGGAATCTTTACCAAGGAATACGGAGCCAGAACCTCCAATTAATGTGTAAGTTTTAATTAATATTATTTTTATATTCTTCTGGTCTAGCTGATAATTAGAATTCTTTTTATTAAAAAAGTATGTATCATTATTGAAATCTTTTCTGTTTAATGCAACAGCCCTCCCAAACAACAACAACAACAAGAAACTTCAGTGGCATGGCAATTAGAAGAAGAAGCACAGCCTGAATTGTAAGTTTTACCATTGTTCACCACATTGTATCATTTCGGTTCAGTGGGTTTGGTAATTTTAAATCACTTGATAGCTAGTGTGTTTCAGGGTTTAGGGTTATTCTGATTTCATTATTTATCATGTTTTATTCAGTGGCATGTTTTATTATTTTTAATGGAATATGGTAATAGTTTGGGATAATTAGTGAAATATTTACTGTTTAATGCAGCAGCCCTTTGGAACCACAACAGCAGCCCAGCAAAGAAGCAATAGCACAGCAATCGGAAGAAGAAGTACCCGTTGATGTGTAAGTTTTACTGCTTATACAAATTCCGATAATTTTGGTTCACTACATGCTTTAATTGTGGTTCGGTTGAATCCAAAAATGAATTCAATGTGTTCTTGTCTTTGGATCTCTTATGTTTCTTATAGCTGCCCTCCGGAAGCCGAAAAGCAGGCTGTCGAGGAATCTTCACCGAGGAAAATGGAGCCAGAACCTACGTTGAATGCGTAAGTTTTAATTAATATTATTTTTTCAATGTGCAGATTTTTTGGTTTCTCAGAACCTATTCTAATTATTCAACCTTAACTTCTTCCTTGTTTACATTCCTTAGAGATACTGTTACGGTGTCTGTTATGAGTTCTGTTACTGAAGAGTTAATCAACGATGACTATATCTATGAAGTTTCTGATAATGAGTAAGTTTCACATAAAAATTCTTTTTATTAATTTTAATGTTGTAGGATAATAATTCTGGGTTGTTATTGAACTATTTTCTATTTAATGCAGCACCCCTGCCGAAGAACAACAGCAACCATGCCAAGAACCTCCAGTGGCACGGCAATCAGAACAAGAAGCACCTGTTATTGTGTAAGCATAAAATTCTTTCTGTAAGTTTTAATTTCGGTTCACTATAATGTTTAATATCATTTTTGTTTAATATCATTGTTAAATATCTATCATTTTGTAGTGCTACTCAACCTAGGAAAAAGGAAGATGATATGCCTTCCTTTAGCCTTGGGATAAGTCCACCAGCATCTCGGCCAACTCAGCCCTCTGAGTTGAGTGTTTCACGGGTTGAAATCCTAGAAGAAGCAGTGGTAGATGCTGGAGTGACAGCAGCATTAAAGTTTGCTGAAGCAACAACTTCTGAGCCAACCTTATCAGCTACTGAAGTTTTCAAAACTCCGGAGAAAAAGATAAAAATCTCAAGGGAGTTGATTGAAAAGTGTTATCATTGGATAACACATGTGAAAAAGACAAAAGATAGTAGCAACAAATATGATACAATATTCATCTTGAAACATGAGGCACTTTACGAGGGGTTAAGAGAATATTTCATGTCTCTAATGCCCAAAGAACAAGTGCATGCTGCAGTAAATTCTTTGTCAATTGCGTTAATGTTAATAATTTTTCTAAACACTCTTATACAGTATATGTCATAAATTTTTTTCCTGTAGGTGGTCAGTATACATAGCATGATTTTCAACCAAATAAAAGTTCGCCAATATGAGGAACAAATATACATTGTACCGCTGGATATTGTGGTAAGCTAAATTTCTTATTCACGGCTGATTACTGTTCGGTTCAGTGGAAATGTTCATATTGATTCACCTGATTGTTATGTGTTCTGTTGAGTTCTTTTGCATGAAGAAAACTTTTCTCTTGATAATTGAATATTTTTCACGTTTTATTCAGCATATGAATTGTGTTTGGTTCGGTGGAAATGTGATTTAACTGATATTCGTTTTGCAGAATTTTATGTTGGGAACCCATGGCGTGGACTACACTGATAAAAGGATAAATAAGGCCTACCCATTCAATATTGAGCAGTATGCCCACCACCGGCAGTTTCTTGACAAAAGAAAACTTGCATCGCATCCATTTGTAAGTTGTAATTTCTAAAAATTCTTCGATAATTCTCTCGTTTGCTATTGTTTCGACTGAAATATTCTATCATTTTTCCAAACTTTAGCTATTTGTGCCAATTTTCAATGGAGCGCATTGGTTGTTGTGGATTGCTGATGTCAACAAAAAGAAATTCTATGTTCTTGACCTTGTGAATAAGCCGAAAAAGATATACCTGAATCGAGAGTGAAACTGAACAAATTTGTTATAAGTTATTTTCTTGTAAATTATTCAAATTATTTAGTACATGAAATGAGTTCGATTCACTATTGTTGCTTTTTTTTTTCAATTTTTGTGTCCCTTTCATGGATTAATAATTTCTCAGATGAGGGTTTACGCTGGGGCAGAACCCTTAATGGAGGACGGATTGGGAGAAGAAGCAGAGTATATCCCACTGAATGGTCAACGTACAGAGTAAAAATCTTTCTCTTCTATAGTGCTATATTTAATGTATTTTATTTTGTATACTATTAATCATATTATACACAATTCTTGCTTAGTTATGATTGTGGAATATACGTCATGAAATGGCTCAAAAAAATTGATCCACTAAAGATCAAAAGCGGGAAGAGATATAAATATAAAGTTCGGACACAAGTAAGTACTTTCTAAATTAATAAACTTCTTTCTTTTCTTATTTCGTTCAATTCAGTGGATAATGTAACTAGGGCTTTGAAATTGCTTGTTACTCTGTTCAGTACTTCTTTTACATGGAGAAATACTATTCTTGTTGACTGAAAGTTGATCACCATTTATTCACCACATAAACAATGTTCGGTTCGGTGGTCTGCTTTTACTTTGTTCAGTTAGGTTCATTTCTTATGTAACTAATTCCTTTCAATTGAAATGTAGGAAGGGATTGATGGCTTCAGGTACGAATATGGTCCGCACATTCTGTTGCACGAAATGAACAAAATCAGAGACCAAGTGATTTGGGAATCTGAAGTAATAAGACTCCCAAAGCCATCTGCTGCCCTCTCTAGCCCTTATTGTAAATTCTCATCTGGGGATTTAAATAGTAAATAGGATATACTATGATTAACTGGTTGTAATTAACAATATTTTGTTTAACTTGTTTAAAAAAGTAAACAATGCTTCTTTCAAATGTATATATGTCAATATTAATATAAATGTTAATGTATATATCTATTCTTAATATCAATGTATATATCAAATGTTAATATTTATATCTGATTCAAGATGGATTACTCATTATCCTGTCAATCTGATATGTTAATTTATATATCTGTTGGAACTGTCTGGCTGCTATTTTGTTTCAGGTTCACCAGTGATTTCAATCAATGTATTGACCAATACATGAAAAACACCAAAAAACACAGTGAACCGAAATTAATACACTGGTCGAACCGAAAGTTGCAAGCACACTGTACAGAAATTCAGAGAACTAATTATAAAAAAAATGTTTCTATCAGTATTCAGTTTCAGAAACACCTGAATGTCTCACAAAGCAAAATAAATTGACTATTCAATAAAGAAAAAATTGACTTTTGGAATAAAGAATTTCACAAAAAAACTGACTATTCATTAAAGACTAACAACAGAAATTAACCCTCCTATAACCTTAGTGAACCGAAATTTGCTCATGGGTGAACAGAAATTTATATTAGTAAAAACTAAAACTTGTATAATCCTCTCTTGGATAATTCATATCCGGTGCATTGTAAGGAGTAGAGCTTGACTGAATCGATGATCTGGCGTCTAAAAGGTTCAACTACAAAAGACATAATTAATTGTATATTAGCAAAATACACAACTGAATTTTTACCTAATCGAAAGCAAGTCCATTTTACCTTGCTTGGAGCTATCTTTTTCTTTTTCTTTGTGGCATTTGAGATCTTTTTTTCAAGGTTTGATCCAAGTCTGTTCTTGGCCGGTCTCTTGTTTTGATGCATGGCGGGCTTTAAAGGTCGTTCACATCGCTCAATATCGCTTTTTCGTGGGATAACAAACTTTTTTCTTTGCTTCTCTCTTGATATTATTGCATCTCCGACATGACCTTGTCAAATGCTCGGTGCAAAATTCCAGTCAACTCCTCAGACTCGGATGTAAATTCGCATATATTGTGCGGCCGAAACACCAATTCGTCGAATCTCTTACTTCTTGGCCCTAGTAGAGGCTCATCTTAGCTGCTCTTGATGTGTGTGTGCCTCCTCTTTTGTTCTTGCTCCACCGTTCCAGTATGTATTTCGGTGCCACGTTATCCACTCACTCAAAGCTTAGGACGCTCAGGGAATTGCAGCACAATATGCCCATTGACTCGAACAGCAAGCACTGACACTTTACCTCTTGTGATACTACGTCATAGGTGACGACAAACTTGTTAAATGTGGAGTTGAAAACCTGCTCTACAACTTCGTATGTTGTGAAACTTAGGGTGAAATGCATTGATCTTGTGATACAGTTTACTTTACCTCTGAATTGAGCTTGAACTTCCCTAACCATCTCGTGGGTATACACATGCTGAAACTGTGCCTCTATTGCTGATTTTGTTGCGCACGGTATCACAGTGTGAAAATCTGCAGCATCGAATTCTCTCTCTTTTTGCTCTCTACTTGCTAGGCAATTGTCATATTGCTTCACAAATTGTCTCAGGGAGCTGTTCCATATGATAAACTTGTTGAAAAATGAATGCATGCTCTCGCTCCTTTGTGTGCTTCTCATCCCGGCCCAGAAGTGGTGATCCAAGTAAACTGAAATCCATATATGCCGATCCTCATACAGCTCTGCATAACAAACCGAACCAATAAGGTGTGGTGAACTGAAAACAGTGCATGTTTTGAAAATAATTCGAATTGAAACCTCAATTACTTGAAAGCCACTTGTTCCCTCCAAGGCCGTACTTTGTGAGGAAATCGTTCCAGTTTCTATCAAATGTGTCTTTTATGTATGAGTTCCAAACAACATGGCTCATCTCTTGTTCAATTTCATCGTGTCGCTTGTAACCGTTTAGTTTGTGTGGGATCTTCTTCATGATGTACCAGATGCACCACCGGTGAATTATTGTTGGCATGCACAGCTCAATTGCGCTTTGAATCGATGCGCATTGATCAGTAAGAATGCCTTTTGGTGCCTTCCCTCCCATGCAACGTAGACAACACTCAAATAGCCATTTGAATGATTGGATGTCCTCATTTTTCATCAGCGCGCATCCGAGAAGTGTCGACTGGCCGTCGTGATTCATGCCCACAAAAGAACCTAAAACCAGATTGTACCTAGATAAATAAGTGCACCCAGACCATGGTGAACCAAAAGATGTACATGCACTGAACATGAAAATATATGTGACTGAACGGAATACCTGTTTGTGTTATAGGTAGCGTCGAATGAAACCACATCTCCGAAATACTCAAATGCGGCCCTACTTCTTGCATCGGCCCAGAATGCATGTTTAATGCAGTGATTGCCTTCAAGGTTGAGCTCAAAGAAGAAATTTTGGTTCTTCTCTTTCATTCTTAGTAGGTACTTCCCAAATTCTTTGGCATCGTCTTCTTTGAAAATATTCTGTACTTCCCTTGTGATGTAATTTCTCACGTCTTTTTCTATAAAACTTAGTTCACGGTGGCTGCTAGCTGCTGCCACAAATGATTGGTAAGTTTTGCTCGGTCTGATTCCAGCCTCCTTGTGGGTTTTGATGGTGTAACGCACAAACATGATAAGCTCCCTGTGTTGTTTGAGCATCTCTGCCCGGTCTGGACAGCAAGGATGTGAGTGATTCAGAATGACTTTGGAAATTGTCCAAAGACAGACGTCCTTCATTATGTGTACATATATCCTAGCTGGACAGTTTAACCCGGCCGAGGGGTTTGTCTTCAGAGTTGGAGATATCTTGGATTTTCACCTCCCCTCTCTGGTGCATACGATTAGTTGATTCTTAATTTTGTCTCCATCCCGAGTCATATTCCTTATTTTGGTAGAAAAACCGGCAAGTTTGGAATAATGTTTATAGAACTTTGCAGCTTCTTCTAGTATCTTAAAAATTATCCCTACCTTTGGGACAAATTTTTCATCCACAACACAGCTGGTCTGCACGGTGAACCGAAAACGTCATTACGGTGAAACAATTATTTAGTACTTAGTGAATAAAACATAATACAGTATATATATATTTCTCTAATCTTTTTTACAAACTCCTTTCTGCATACCGAACCGAACACGTATTCATGATGAAGAAACTTTATAGTACTGAGTGAACGAGTACTGAGTGAACGAAACATAATCCAGTGTATTAAAATAAATTCAAACTCCTTTATGCTTACCAAACTGAACAGTTACTCACAATGAAAGAATTGTATAGTACTTAGTGAACGAATCATAATGCATTATACAAAAGCAAATTTGAAACACCTCTGTCTACAATTTAGATATTATCAATTCAATTCAGAGTCAAAAACACCTACGTCCATTGAATTCAATTTAAATAAAATTAACAATCCTATTCCATTCAATTCGATTCAAAATTAAATAATCCAAACCTCATCAGCATGATTCGTTTCAGAAGAATAAACCAGATCGTTCTCATTCAACTGATTTGAAGTTGAATCATTCATTGATTCCATTCAGAATTGTAAATCGAAGAAGAAGAAGAACGACGAAGAAGAAGATAACGCGAACAGAGGAGAACGACGAAGCTTATTAGGTTGAAGAAGAAGAAGAAGAACGTGAGCAGAGAAGAAGACGAAGAACAAAAATGCGAGAAGAGGTTTATGTTGAGAAAGGTTTATCACGCAGCAGGTTAAAGCAAAAGGTTTACGTTGAAAAATGTTTATCACGCAGCATAAAATTTACGTTATATGAGGCGCATGTATAACAAACGATTGAGGGAGGGGAGAACGCGTGTGTTAAGGAGGTTACTTAGATAGCTTGAATGAAAAAATTACATGGATGTACAATTTTTCTAAAAAAAAAAAAAATCACATGTTCATAATTGGAACTTACTTAAAAACTCTTTTAATTTGCAAGAATAATTTTATCATGGTCATTGAGTAATTTAATTTTCAAAACTAAAGTTAAATGGTTAATTAATGTTAATCATGAAAACATAATTGAATTTTTTTTAATAATTATTGAATAAGTTATAAAGGATAACTTATTTTTTATTTATGAAAGAGTTGACTAGAAATATCTTCATAATTATTTATACATATTAAATTAAAAAAATGTGAATTAATTAGCACAAAATGCCTATTAATATACTGCTATAATTTGAAGGGATTTTGTGCATTTTCTTAAATATTTTTCGTCATATATATCCGTAAAAAAAATTACTATTCCTAAACTTAAAT
>NC_029788.2:33182167-33194039 GCF_000816755.2 Arachis ipaensis
AGACAGATTAATAGATACACTAATATCATAATATGTTTGTTTATATATAATCGTATGTAGGGGTGTTTAATTTGCGGCCCAGTTTGGATTAGTTTTGAGTTAAAAACTCATCCGATTCGAACATTAATTTTATTTGCGGTGCGGTTTGGATTGGTTAATTTTTAAAAATATCCGATGCGATCCAATTTTAAGTAGTTTGGATTGGATTGAATTTGCGGTTTTGTAAATTAAAAAAAATTAAATATATATAACAAGTCTCAACATCAAATTTTAAATAACAAAAAATAACATAACAAATCTCAACAATATCTTAAAAACCAATGATAACATAACAATAGAAATAAAATTATAAGTTAGTTAAAATAAATAAATAAATCATATTTTAAACATAAAATATTTATTAAATAATAATAATATATAAATAATATAAAAATATATAACAAATTAAACATATTATAAATAAAATTATAAATATAATAATAAAATAATGTAAATATAATAATAAAATAATAACATTTTAGCATATTGTGCGGTTTGGATTGGATCGGTTATGAAAAATAGATTCGAAATCTGATCCGATACAGTAGTTTGCAAAAAATAGAATCCAATCAAAATCCAAATTAGTGCGATTTTAATCGGTTTTTGGTTTGAATTAGATTAGATAAGCGGTTTATTTGAATCGATTTAAATTTGAACACGGAACTGAGAATTGGAAAAAGTTTGATACATAGCTTTTTTTTCCCAAAAACGCCCTTTTATTATGTATATTGATAAAAAAAAATTTAACTTCTAAAACTTCAATCCAATATTTTTTAATTAGGGTGTAAAACATTTATAATATTAACAAATTTCATATTTTATTTTTATTATGCATATACTACAAGAAACATCGTTAAAATCGACGGCCAAATTGACGGGAAAATAGATGGCGGCGATGGTCGCTATTAAACTTGTCGATTTTATAAAATTCTAATAAAATAGACGGCTTGCCTATCCGTCGATAATAATTTAATAAAATCGACAATATTTCCGTCTATAATATGAGTTTGAGAATTTTGCCTTACTAAAATCGACAACGTTGCCGTCGATATTATTATATAAAATCGACGACATTTTTGTCGATATTTGATTCAATAAAATCGACAATATTTCCGTCTATAATATGAGGTTGTGAATTTTCCCTCCTTAATTAAATCGACAACGTCTTTGTCAATATTTGATTCAATAAAAACGACACAATGACCGTCAATTTAATTGTTTAGATACCGATATATTCTTTATCTATATTTTTTTTATTTATCTATTTTAAATTTAAAAAGCGACAACATTGTCGTCGATTTTAATAGCTATATTTTTTAATTATTTTTTCTATTTAAAAAATAATAAACAATTAATGCAAATAAACTTTTAAATATAGAAATAAAATTTATACAGAATATTAGATAACATCCTTTAACATAAAGAAACTTGTTCAATATTATATAATAAACGAACATTAAATTAAAACTTGTTCAATGAAACTTTAGTGTTGTACCATTACCCAAAGTAGTGTATGTATTGAATAATAATTGAACAACTAAAAAATAAATATTTGACAGAAAAGCATGTAAAAAATCTAGTCCTATACTAGCTAGTAATTAAGCTAAGAGGATATGTAAAGAGTGGAGCGAAGAAGATTCAGCATTAGACTTGAGGAGGTGCCTGCAAGTAGGACAAGAAGAATGAGAGAGGAGCCAAATATTCTATTACAGGATATGAAGCTTTTACACAAAGTTATTAAAAATGGATGAAATTCTCTATAAAAAAGACCAGAAAACATAAATTTAAAAATACATTCTAAAATTTTCCATGCCAAGTTAGATTTCACATTAATAAAAGCAAAATAAACAACAAATTAGTAAATTTAGAGTATGAATTTATTAAAATAAATGTCAAATCAAATAGGAATTCTATCAAAATTTTTCATTGAACAAAACTTAAGACTCTGTCAATCACTTTAAAGGCCATCAACAATAACATGCATTTATCATGATGTAACTAAATTCACCAAATAATCAATGGAATCACATGTTCAAATGCATTATTCTAAACCTGTTAAATTTGATTTCAACCCTATGCAACTAAATCAGAGGAATACAGGACTAGCAGCTATCAGCACAGGTCAACAACAATACAATGATTTAGAAATAGGGACATTTGCTGGGTCATCCCTTTTTCATGTCTCATTCAAAGATTATCACAAGTTATGTTCCAAAACAAATCTAGTCTTCGATATTACAATTTACAAAATGGTATTACTGCATAAACAACAGGGATCCATTACATATTTCAGTTCACACAAGTATCTCATATGCAGCAATTTACTTATCCCATTCCAAGTTTAAAGCAGGTGGTTCCACTTTCGATTGAAGACCAACCGTGCCTGCTGACTGATGAGTCATGCGGTCCCAACTCATGATGTATGGCAATGCAAACTGCATTGAAAAAACAATTTGACAAACCATAAGATTGTCACAAAGGGAGCGTATTAAACATTAAACAGATGATTTGCATGAATAGTGAATCAAAAGCAAATCCTAAACCCTAACTCAGCCGTTAAAGAAACTTGGCATGACATATTCTAGCCGCCCAATGACATGTTTCTAGGTTCTTCCCGTCTCAACTAAATTGTGCAAAAAGTCATGGCGATGTTCTGTGCGGGGGCTTGTCCAGACGAACAAATTAGCACATATTCATTCAACTATATTTAGATTATAAAATGAAAACAAAACTCGGTTTACTGACAGGGCACAATATGCAATACCAGCTGATGCTAATAACAATCCAAACAGAGACCTCTTTTGAACTCTGAATAAATTCAATGGGCTATATAGATAACGAATAAAGATTTATAGCATTCTAGTTGATGGTTCTAGTTGAACTTGAGAAGGGGGGGTTGAATCAAGTTGGCTTAAAACTTAAAGTTTCAAACTCTGTTTCAGCAGTAGCTCGAGTTGCAGGAGATTATTTCAAATTATCTCATACGCAGAACAAGTAAAGGGTAGGAAAGAGAAGATGAAGACCAGCATGTATCCTGGTTCGGATTCTTTGTTCAGTGAATCCTACGTCCAGTCTCCACCACAAACCATGGTGGAATTTTCACTAATCATTCACAGATTACATACACCAATACTATTGAATTACTCCCTAATTCAACTAGTATCTACCCTCTAAGCTTTCATCACCAAAGCTTAGCTTCCCATAGTGCTGTCCCAACTAGGAAGGGGAATTAAACAGATTCAATCTCCCCAAGTGCTAACCCAACTTGGTAAGGAGAACTAATCCTAGTTCAAAAACCCAAATTACATCAGAAATCAGTGGCTCTTTTGCATCACTCTTGCTTTTTCACTCATTGGCTTTTCAACCTCACAAAATTAGCCTTTTCTCAAAACAGAAAATGACACAAGATAGCCATAACAAAAAGATCAGAAATCAAGCTTGAGTAGAAGAAAAAGATTCCAGCTCTTTGTTAGAGATGGTGCTTTGAGTGCGTGCTCTCTTTTTCTTGCTTTGAAATGATGGATTGAGGCTTCTTATATATCTTCAGCTTGCCTTCATTTTTTTCTCTTCCATTTTCTTGTACGAGCTGCTCGTTGGAGTTGTCCATGCTGGCATGCAGTGCTTTCTTCATCTTGCTCCACTACCTCTGCTATCCGAGGAGCTTGACCACTACCTCTGTTGTCCTTTGTTTTTCTTCCTTCCTTGGCATGTTCTCCTTTTTCATTCTGCTCTATTTCCCTGCTGCTGCTCAATGCAAGTTTGTGTTTTACTTAACCACGATCCTAGTATTACTCACCTGATGTCCTTGGGTTAGTGGGTGTCCTAGTGTCCTTTCTTGCTTTTACAGAGCCACACCTGTCCTTGCATAATACAACTGTCCTCTTATAACATTTAGCAAAACATATAAACATTTAATTGCTAAACGGTGCTATGAGGAGCATTGGCTCTTTGACATGGCTGAAGCATATGCTAGCCTTGGGCTGTGAAAACTAATTAATGGGCCTGCCACAATAAAACACCCATTAAATAATATTGGGCTTTCAACCCAAATGAATGTTTGTCATCATTTATAGACCCAAAAGTCAACTTAGACTTAACAATCTCCCCCTTGATGACAAACATGATAAAATAGGAAAATTAAAGACTAATTTGAAAGAGTTAAGAACACTTCCCTTTGATGACATTTGGATTGTGAGTTGCTCCCCCTTAATGTTAGCATTGCTCCCCTTTGATCATGGCTTACATCTTTACCTGGACAAAACTTAAAAATAGCCAAGACTAATATTTCCAAGCAATATATCACAGTAATAATGACACAGAGCAATTAACACTAGGCACAATATACATCACAGGAAAAATTAAGTTAATTATAGCACCACAAAGCAGCATTGTTCCTAACATCACTATTAACCCCTAAGCCAAAGCTAACATTCCTTTTCTTTTCTCCCCCTTTTGTCATCAAGGGAGGAAAGGAAAAACCTGTGCAAAATTTGTTAGTGGTTGGTGCATAGAGTTTAAGTAGCAGGGTAGTTAAGGTCTTTACAGTCATCCAAAAAGTAAACAAGTTCAAAAGTAAACTGAGTCATAATCACAGATGAGAGAAAATGAGCTAGGCATCAGAGTTGGATTCATCGGAGGTTCTATCGTCCTCCCCCTCATTGTCAGAAGTTGTGAGGCCAACCTTGAGATCCTCCACAAAGTCCCTCAGAATTCGAATCATTCCCTTAGTTTTCTTGAGAGCATTTTCCTCCAAAACCTGGTTTCTTTTGCGCTCGGCACCATGAGTGAGAAGAAGGTCTGTTAGATTGATGAATTCTTCAAGCACATTCTTCAGAATGCGGGTCATGAACTTGATCGTAGTGGAGGTGGAAGGGGGAATCAGAGAATCTGATGAACAGACTTTTGTGTGGTCTAGAATTCACAAATAAGTTCTCGTTGTAAGTATAGTTTCTAAACCAACAATAATCCTTTCATACAAAAACTTGGTTGTCACAAGTAACAAACCCTTAATAAAATTGATAACCGAAGTATTTAAACCTCGGGTCGTCTCTCAAGGAATTGCAGGGAAGTGTGCTTATAATTGGTTATAAAAAAGTGTGTTTTGGAGTTTTGGATAAGAAACAAGAAAGGTAAACGATAAACCCCAATTTCGTGGTTTATCTTGTGCTTATTTTAGAGAATTTTATCACCTTTTCCCACATTTATTCAATGAATTAGCATAGTTTTGTAATTCTCCCTTAAATTGTGGTTAAGTGTAAAAACATGCTTTTAAGGCCCCTAAATTGGTGATTTTGATTCACTTTAATTCCATTCGATGCCTTGATGTGTTTGATTTCAGGTTCATAAGGCAAGTATCGGATGGAAGAAATGAGGAGAAAAGCATACAAAGTGGAGAATGCATGAAGAAACCAAGATTGGAAGTACTTCAATGGGCTCGCAAGCATACAAGGCGCGCGCGCAGAAGTGGCATCGCATGGCGACGCGTACGCGTACATGGCGCGTACGCGCGGATAAGAAAAGCAGCCAATCGACGCGGACGCGCACATGGCGTGTGCGCGCCGATACTCGCACGTGACCCATTTAAAGGCAAAATGCTGGGGGCAATTTCTGAGCTGCCCAGACCCAAATCCAACTTGTTTCTGAGTGTATTTCATACAGAATTGAAGCCCAAGCAAGGGGGAGCAATTGTTTGTAGCATTAGCATCAT
Organism: Arachis ipaensis; assembly: GCF_000816755.2. Taxonomy (NCBI): domain Eukaryota; kingdom Viridiplantae; phylum Streptophyta; class Magnoliopsida; order Fabales; family Fabaceae; genus Arachis; species Arachis ipaensis. The sequence goes on from NC_029788.2 coordinate 33,187,914, forward strand.
GTAGTGTAATTTCTAGAGAGAGAAGCTCCCTCTTCTCTCTAGAATTAGATTAGGTTAGGTCAATTCCATCTTGGATCTAGGTCTTGATTAGTGTTCTCATCTTGTTTCTTCTATAATTTCTTATTTCTACACTTTAATTCTCTTAGTCCTAGTGTTAATTTTCCTTTTATGCTCTCTTTTATGTTCATGGATGCTCATGTTAGATTTGGATTCTCTTTTAATGCAATTTAATGTTTGATGTTCTTTTATTGTTGAATTGAGTTGTGATCTTACTTTCCTTATAATTGGTAGTTGGTAGATTTTATTGATTCTTACAGTTTATGATGTTTACTTTTATTGCACTCTAGATGTTTGATGAAATATTTTCTTTAGTTTTTGAGTAGTTCTCTTTGCTCTTGGCCTAGGCTAAGGGGATTGCGTGACCTTGAGTCATTGGGTCTCCATTGAATTGGTAATTCTAGAACCCTTGGGGATTACTTTGATAACCATTAACTCTAGCCTACTACTAAGTTAATTAGTAGCTAGGTTGGGACTTATAGATTGATGTTGATCAAGCCATTCGACGTACTCCAAGCCTAGGAGTAATCATCACGTACTTAAGGCTTTGGTGGGTAGACCTAATGAGCTCGGTTACCTCATAACTGCCAATATTTAATTTGTTGACAAGGATGGTGATCTCAATTACCTATGTTTTAGCCAAGAGTTCTTTACCTTGCTCTCTTTAATTACTTGCTTGATTTACTTTTCTTGCCCCTCTTAAAAATCAAACCCCTTGTTCCTTCATAGCCAATAATTGACCACTTCATTACAATCCCTTGTGAGACGACCCGGAGTTTAAATACTTCGGTTAATTCTTAATTGGGGTTTGTAATTGTGACAAAACCAATATTTTTGTATGTGAGGATTCTTTGTTAGTGTAGAGCTATGCTTGCAACAAGAATTCAATTGAGAAATTCTATACCAACGAAAGTTCACACATCAGTAAATGACACTGGAATTCAAATGATGAGAAGGTCTTGGCAAGGTTTGGTGGTCAAGGATCTCTATCCTTATCACTAACCACAACATGACAATTGCAAGGATCAATCCCATTAAATTATCCTCTAACAAGTAGAGGAAAGTCAAATGAGCTATATCAATCCACGTCCATAAGTCCTAGCTATCCACTAAATCAATTAGTAATAACTAGAGTCAATGGCTTCCAATCATTAATTACTTGGACATTAGTAACTCAAGAGTTCCTAAATTACCATCCAAAGCCAAGAGCATAAAAGTCTAAACTAAAATCCTCTCAAGCATTTCATCAAATACTTGGAAGGCGTGAAATGAAAACATAGAAAATTAATAAGAGAATACTAATTTTAGGCAACCAATTTCAACATAAACGAAGACAAATAAAGGAAGGAGCATTAAACATAAAATACCTCAACTTGCATTGATAGGAAAATTGAATCTAGCATGAGAATTCATAAACCAAATTGACAACATAAAGTAATCAATAAGGGAGACAAATAAACTAGAATGCTAGAACAATTAAGAGTAGAAGAGAAACAAAATTGAATTAAGATAGAATTCAGAAATCAAAAGAGGAATAAAACTAAGACCCTAAAACCTAGAGAGAGGAGAGAGCCCCTCTCTCTAAAAACTACATCTAAACCTCCTAATTTTGTGAATGAATGATTGATTGCATGAGTAATCCCTTCCCCCTTCAGTCCTTGGTCTTTTTAGCCTTTTTCCACCAAAGATTGGATTCAAAACTGAGCCAGAAGCCCTCCTGAAATTGCTGGGTGCGATTTCATTAAAGGTGTCAGTGTGGGCATCAATGCATACGCGTATAGCGTGCGTACGCATCCCTGGAATAATGTGCGATCCGCACGTACGCGTCTTATGCGCGCGCGCATCCATGGGTGCGTTCCAAATCTTTGGCTTTTCATGATTTCTCCACTTTGCATGCTTTCTCTTCACTCCTTTGATCCATTCCTAGTCCCTTTTCAATTTTAAATCACTAACAAACACATCAAGGCATCTAGTGGAATCAAAGGGGATTAAACTTATCAAATTAAGGATCTAAAAGCATGTTTTCACACTTAGGCACAAATTAGGTGACAATCACAAAACTATGCTATTTCATTGAATAAATGTGAGAAAAGGTTGACAAAATACTCTAAGTTTAACACAAGATAAACCCTACAAATGGGTTTATCAACCTCCCCACACTTAAACCTTAGCATGTCCTCATGCTAAACCAAGAAGGAAACAAGGGGTTAGGCCTTTATTCAATGCAACTAAACTATATGCAAGTCATCTAAATGAACTACTTATTATAAATGTAAATGCTTAGGTCAAAACAAATCGACTTTTCAAGAGAACAAATGTAAGCATAAGGGCGAAAGCAATAGGAATTTAACCCAACCCACAATTGCATTGAGTTATCAAAAGGATTTACCAACTTGCAAGAACATAGAAGATAGCGGTGAATGCATGTGATTGGGCAATCAAACCCTCACCGGATGTGTATCCGCTCTAGTCACTCAAGTGTTTAGGGGTGATTCACTCTGGTCTTCTCTAGTCATACTTTCTAAAACTTTGCTCTTCATCTAACCAATCAACAAATATCTAGTGTACAAATGCAAACATCATGAGGTCTTTTCAAGGATGTAATAGGGCTAAGGTAAGGGTGAGGATATATGTATGGCTAAGTGAGTTATAAATTGAACCTTTGACTAACTTAAGTTCTCACCCAATACATACACACACCCTATATATGCCTCTAAAATCATGCCTAGCTACCCATGATCTCACTTTTGTATTCTTCATATACTCATGTAATTAAATATTCTTCTATTTCATCTCACATGCATTGATCTTTTTATTGAACTTAACATTGGGGTGGTTTCATTCCCCTATACCAAAACAAAAATCTTTTTATGCATAGTAAATCAATGCATATGGTTTTCATAATTTCACATGAGTAGCACCTAAATTTTCAATAATTGTCAATAAAACACTACACACTCTCATCAACCAAGGTTCCCACATTTTTCCACACTTAATTGATACACAATCTCTATCTTAAGCTAGCCAAAGATCCAATTGGGGTAATTACTTATTTTTCCGCTTAAGACTAGTGATGTGGTAACATAAAGAACAATTGGGGTTTAAAAAGGCTCAAAGTGGCAAACAAAGGTAAATAAAAGGGTAGGCTATTTGGGATAATTGAGCTAATAACAATTGATGGCCTCAATCATATGTATGCACGAATATACTAAACAATGGACATATAGAATAGAGAAAAGCAAAGATTGCAATTGTAGATACGATAACACACAAGAGGAAAAATCATGGTTAAATAGTGTAACCATATAATCAAGCTCAGAATCTCACAGGTTGTATGTTCTTAGCTCAAAACATGCTTCACAAAGTATAAAACTCAAGCAAGTTCATCAAAAGTTTCTAGTCAATTGGGGTGATGCTCTATAGATGAATTTCTTGAAAATTTTCATTGTTTGACTAAGCTTTTCCTAAATGCAATGTTGTGATTGAGAAATTATAAAAATTCTTTAGTTTATCCCCTTTTTCAATCAACACAAACTTCACATGCAAAAAGGTAAACTAAGCTCAATAATTCACATTTTTCCATATCACAACTAATAACTAAAAGTGCAATTCAACAAGCTAAACAGAAATATCCACAATACTGATATATACAATAATCCAAAAAGTGCAAAATAAGGCAAAATAACATAAACTAAAAGATAAATGTCTGAAAAGAAAAGAAAAATGTTCACCACAAAAGAGCTATCCACCGACGATAACGACGGTGACCTCCCCACACTTAAAACGGAGCATCGTCCTCGATGCTACTGCTCGGGCTCAGGATGGGGTCAACAGTAGCATCTGGCTGGGCCTCAGGCTGGGGCTTCTCCGGGTGTTGCTGGGGCTCTGGGAGGGCCTGTGTCGCTGAGGGTGCCGCTGCCTCAGGAGGTGCCTCTGGGTGAGCTGGCGCCTCCTCGTGCTGCTCCTCCTCAGACGCGGAGGAGTCGGGAAGAGGGGGCAACTCAACTCCCAGCGCCACGAACATCTGGTCTACTCGGTCCAGGTGTCGCATGATACGGTGCTCAACACGCTCGATATAGTGGAACAGACGCTGGACCACGAGATATGTCGGCTGGGGTGCTGGTGGTAGTGGTGGTGCTGCTGGTGCTGATGGTCCTGCTGTTGCGGAGGAAGAAGAAGGACCGGCTGCTAGTAATGCTCTGGCTTGAGCTCTAGAAGCACACCGGGAAGGGGGCTTCTCATGCACCCATGTTTCCCACGGAATAACATCCTCGTCACCATCGTCCAGGGGTGGCGGTGATACGTCATCCTCTCTTTAGAGAGCACCGGCTAGCTCAACCATCCTAGTGACCAGAGTGGGGAATGGTAGTAAGCCACGGATATGTGCCCGCCACATGTACCTCCGGATCAGGCGGGAAAAGTAGACCTCCTTCCCTTCCATGACATAGCCGATCAGGACGAGCATGTCCACCAGGATCTCTGTGAAATGTGTGGTAGGCATGACACATCTCAAGGCATCATAGTCAAAGGTCATTGAATTCATTGCTATCTCCGCCTCCTGATATGCACATGTATCACCGGACCTAGGTAGACAATGGAGGGCATCCTCAATGGCAGCCTCGGTAACTAGTATCTGGCTGCCGCGCAGGTGAACCGACTCAAGGGTTGCTCTGAAGAAGTTACAGTAAAATTTCTTGACCCAGGAGGTGTTCACCCGACCCAACTCTCTGTCAATGAAACCGAGACCCAGCCCCTAAATACGGGCCTCAATGGATGGCCTGAGGTTTGCGAAAAGGGCCAGTTTCTTCTCAATATTTAGATTTTTCTTCTGATAGTTAGGGAAGCGAAGCTCACAATACAGGTTAGGAAACCTGTCTGTGTCTGTAGGTGGCAGCTACTGATCCGCCTTGTCCTTCTCTGAAAGAGGGTTTTTAGAATAGTTGGCAAAAGGAGAAAGAGTGGGGGCGGGAGCTGTCTTCCTCTTTCTAGAGGTAACTTTGGCCTTTCCTCTATCAGCCATCCTAAAAAACAGATATAGCAGGATATAAACAATTAAGCCAAGTAGATGTCATTGATGATTAACTGAGAAATTGGTGCATAAAAGCATATAAGAGGGAAACAAGTCATCAACAATGCACAAGGTCACTAAAATTATAACAAATGGTGTTGAAAGATGTGAAACATTCATTTTGTGTGACCCAAAAGTAAGTTGAAAGTAGTGCCAAATTAAAAGGGTCACACTAGTGGAATGTACCAATAATTACAAGTGAATGGACCCTAGTCAAGAAAATGTAAGTTAAGATCAAATGGTAAAGATCACATGGTGAGCTTAGCATTGGCCTCATTAGTCAAGTAAGTTGAAAATGTAGCCTTGACCAAGAAGTCATAAGGTAATTGACTTAACTTGAAATGCGTAAACACAATAAGGTTCAACTTGGTGAGTTAGGTAAGGTACTATTTGACACAGAAATCCGCCGAATAGTTCCACAACTAACTCTGTCCAATGCATATCAACGGGAATCAAAATAGAAATGAAATGCCAACCAAAGTAACCTAAGAATTAAGCTTGGTGTAAGTCAAGTAAATCTCAATTTTAAAAGGGTCAAGTTCAATTCTTAGGTTGCAAGTTGAAGAACAATTCAATTTCCAGAAATTTGGGCAGCATCCCGGCAGTAAAGCGGACGTTCCCGGATAGCAAATAGCAGCAAAAATAGTCATATGAGTGTAGAATGCAGCAAGCATGTAACATGATGGACACAAAGCATCAAGCTAGCATCACTCAGCAAATAAGCAATTCACATGCAGAAAGTAAACATGAACGGAGTAATTATCAGGCCTAGAATCCTCTAACCACAACCTAGCTACCTAACCACCTAAGATCAACTAAAGCATGCATCTCTAACTATCCTAACATATAGAATTAATCACTAAACAGTACGTGGAAAGGGTAGTAAAACAGAGAGGCAGGAATGACGCAGGGGAATGATGAACCTGGAATGCAAGGGCAGAATTGGAAAAGGAAGGGGAGGAAGAGAGCGGCACCGCGCAGCAGTGGTGGCGGCGGTGGGC
>NC_029788.2:33194136-33210893 GCF_000816755.2 Arachis ipaensis
GAGGGGACAGCGACGGTGGTTATGGAGGTTGAGGGGGGTGAAGAGGGAACGTTAGAGAGGGGAGTGGGGGGTTAGGGCATGCGAATGGGACGGCTCTTGCGTCTCTGGGGGTTATAAAATTCAAATCCACGCATACATGTCCTGCACGCGTGCGCGTAGATGGCGAAGGAAGGGAGGGACACGGAAGTGCCATGCACGCCTACGCGTGGATGGAGATATGTGTATGGACGTGTACGCGTGACGTGTACGTCCGCGTGGGTTAACGTTGTGCGAAACGCACGCTTCCAGCGCCGTTTTCGCGCAACTCTCTGTTCAAATGGAATGGGGCGAACTATACGTGTGACGCGCGCGCGGCAACGACGCACACATGTGGTGTGCCAACATTGCAAGGGACGCGTACGCATGGGTCGAATTGCACTCCGTGCACACCAGCTGCACGATTCCATCACAACTTTCTGTTCGTTGGATGGGGGAGCAGTATATTCATCGACGCCCACGCAGTGCTCGCGTGCACGCGTGTATGGCCCCATCCTTTTTTTTATGCAGAGTGCAGACTAAATGCATACATGCAGGACTTGACACCGATGACCATAACAAAGAACTAATAGCAAAATTGAAAGATCATACCATGGTGGGTTGTCTCTCACCTAGCACTTTTAATTATTGTCCTTAAGTTGAACATTTGAGGAGTTCCCTATCATGGTATCTTGTGCTTGAACTCGTCCAGGAATCTCCACCAATGTTTGTACTTCCGATAACCTCTAGGATCCTAAACCAGGCGCATACAGCCGTCAAGCAACGTAAAGCGAGGGACAAGGCCCCAAGAGTGTTGATTTCTAGAACAAATTCCGGGGTCCCGAACCTTGCTTTTGCATCCGTCTACGTGTTGATCATCATTGTCCCAACTGGATGGCAAGTAATCTGAATTCTCAGGGGGGGGTACCCAAACGACCATATAAACCCATTCAATCGAGCTCTACACTAACCCTTGCACTTCAACTTGGAGCGTGCAACCATATTGAATTTTGCATGACAACTCCTACCACCAACCATCTCCCTCTTACTCTTAAAGCCACAAAGAGCTCTAAGTTGACCATCCGTTTCAAGTAAACCATATTCAAGTGGGAAAGCAAAGGTTGAGGATAAGAACTTTACCCACTTGAATGTTGTATTGGATGGTAATGGCTTCTGGAGAGGTGTTTCTAATGATGTTGCAAGCTCCGCTCCATGGTGCTCCCCTTGGAATTCTTCTACCTCTTTGCAAGCCTTTTCAACTTCAACCGCAACCTCATCAAATTCTTCAAATTCTTCTCCGTCACTTGAGTCATAAGTTGGAGGTTGAGAAAAGTCCACCTCCGCATCACCTTCGGATTCACTCGGGGAAGGTTCTGCATGATCAAGGGGTGCAGTTGCGGATGCAAGTTCATCACTAGGGGGTTGTGATGTGGGATCTTCATCATCGAGGGAACTTGTTTCTTGTTCTATTCCATCCAATACTTCATAGGGAATATGCCGCAGAGGTTGTGAACTAGCCTCTTTGTCATCGAATTCAAGGTTCTTGGAGGAATGCTCTACAACTTTAGATTCCCATGGAGGTTCGATGTCTCTTAAGTCTTCAACCACTTCCTCCTCTTCTTGGGCAAGCATAGCTTCTTCCAATTGTTCCAATACAAAATCATGCCTCTCATTATCTACCGGAGTTTCTAGTGTCTCCTTCATGCTACGTTCTTCACTAGATTCCCCACATGAAGCCATGGGGGTTCCTTGAGCATCCAAACGTTGGGGAGCTAATCGATTTACCACTCTCTCCAGTTGATGGAGGGTTGCATGAAATTGATCCATTGTTTCCTTGAGACGATCCTTTGACTCTTGTTCCTTTTGGGTAACATAGTTAGGATCATAGGGCTCATGGATTGAGNGTCCCATGTATGGTTCATATGGCTCATAGGGTGGTTGGTATGGTGGGTAAGGGTTAGGATCATATAAGGGTGTTTGGTAGTAGGTGGCTTGTGAGTATGGGAGTTCAAAACTATGTTGAGGAGGGGATTCATAGGTATATTGTGGTGGGTGTTGATTGTCACGAATATGTCCACCATAACCGTTGTGTTGGCATGCATCCTAGAATGACTCTTGCTCATAGTAAGTTGGCGGAGGTTGTTGCCAAGAGGGTTGATCAAATCCTTGTGGCTCCTCCCATCTTTGATTGTTCCAACCTTGATGCATGTTCTCATTATAGGCTCCATTCCCTACAACATAATTTGAACCAATCTCATAGCCAAAGGGGTGAGAATTCATGGTAACAAGTAAAAACAAAAACTGATAAAAATAAGCAACTAAATCCTAAACCCAACAAAAACTAACAAATAAACAAAGAGCAAATATTTACATTAACCAATAATAAGGCACACATTTGCATGTTCCCAGCAATGGCGCCATTTTGATGAACGGACTTTTGTGTGGTCTAGAATTCACAAATAAGTTCTTGTTGCAAGTATAGTTTCTAAACCAACAATAATCCTTTCATAAAAAAAACTTGGTTGTCACAAGTAATAAACCCCTAATAAAATTGATAATCAAAGTATTTAAACCTCGGGTTGTCTCTCAAGGAATTGCAGGGAAGTGTGCTTATAATTGGTTATGGAAAAGTGTATTTTGGGGTTTTGGATAAAAAACAAGAAAGGTAAATGACACTGGAATTCAAATGATGAGAAGGTCTTAGCAAGGTTTGGTGGTCAAGGATCTCTATCCTTATCACTAACCACAACATGACAATTGCAAGGATCAATCCCATTAAATCATCCTCTAACAAGTAGAGGAAAGTCAAATGAGCTATATCAATCCAAGTCCTAGCTATCCACTAAATCAATTAGTGATGACTAGAGTCAATGGCTTCCAATCATCAATTACTTGGACATTAGTAACTCAAGAGTTCCTAAGTTATCTTCCCAAGCCAAGAGCATAAAAGTCTAAACTAAAATCCTCTCAAGGATTTTATCAAACACTTGGAAGGCGTGAAATGAAAACATAGAAAATTAATAAGAGAATACTAATTTCAGGCAACCAATTTCAACATCAATGAAGACAAATGAAGGAAGGAGCATTGAACATAAAATACCTCAACTTGCATTGATAGGAAAATTGAATCTAGCATGAGAATTCATAAACTAAATTGACAACATAAAGTAATCAATAAGGGAGACAAATAAACTAGAATGCTAGAACAATTAAGAGTAGACGAGAAACTAAATTGAATTAAGATAGAATTCAGAAATTAAAAGAGGAATAAAACTAAGACCCTAAAACCTAGAGAGAGGAGAGAGTCTCTCTCTCTAAAAACTACATCTAAACCTCCTAATTTTGTGAATGAATGATTGATTGCATGAATAATCTTTTCCCCCTTCAATCCTTGGTCTTTTTAGCCTTTTTCCGCCAAAAGATTGGGTTTAAAACTGGGCCAGAAGCCCTCTTGAAATCGCTGGGTGCGATTTCATTAAAGGTGTCAGCGTGGGCATCGATGCGTACACGTACAGCGCGCGTACGCGTCCCTGGAGTGATGTGCGATCCGCGCGTACGCGGCTTATGCGCGCCCGTCCATGGGTGCGTTCCAAATCCTTGGCTTTTCATGATTTCTCCATTTTGCATGCTTTCTCTTCACTCCTTTGATCCATTCCTAGCCCCTTTTCAATCTGAAATCACTAACAAACACATCAAGGAATCTAGTGGAATCAAAGGGGGATTAAAATTATGAAATTGAGGATCTAAAAGCATGTTTTCACACTTAGACACAAATTAGGAGACAATTACAAAACTATGCTATTTCATTGATTAAATGTGAGAAAAGGTTGACTGAATACTCTAAGTTCAACACAAGATAAATCCTACAAATGGGGTTTATCAGGATCCTCAACAACAGAGGGAACATCAGTGCTGTCATCAGTTCGGCGATGCCTGGGAGATATTTTCTTTACTGCACCACCCTCTTTGATATATGAGTTACAATCTTGTGAAATTTTAGTCCCAAAATCAACATTGTAATATTGAAAAATTTTTGTAAGAAGCATGCCATAAGGTAAAGCATTTTTGGTACTGATACAAGCATGCATATGTCTCACAAGCAAGTAAGCAAAAGAAATGGAAATTTTTGAAAGAAGTGTATACAAAACCAGTGTGTCACAAAATGAGACGCGTTGAAAAGAGCCGCTCTAAGGCAAAATGATGTGGTTTACAATCCGATGCAGCTGGGCACGGACTGGGCCAAGAGATTTATGAGTAGGAGTGTTACCTTCTAGGAGAGGGATATTGATGCAGACAGTGCTTATGACATCAAAGTAAGAAACATTGAGCGTTTCGTCCCACTTACCAGATGTGTAGACATCAAGTCCTCGGTCCTGGTAATCTAAGGCTTTGCCTAGGTGATATTTGTCAAGAATGACTTTGCCTTTAACAAAAGAAGCAATTCTCCCTTCTTTGTAGACAAGCTTAGAGGGACAGAGAGTACGCTTGTAGACATCTTTGTAGAAAAACAGGTAGTTCATGAGAGATTGAAAATGGCGACGATCATAAGACTCATCAGAAAAATCAGCATAAAAGGACTTGTAAGCAATAGGATTAGAGAACAGGACGAAGATGAAAGTCAATGACTGTACCGCGAGTATGGCAAGTCTGAGTGGGGGGATTTTCTTCGTCTTCATGAAGAAGCCTCTTTCCTCTGGAAGAATTGGGTTTGGATGAACTAGGCTGAGAGGTGTTTGGAGGAGGAGGAGGTGTAGGGCGAAGAGCAACACCAGGGCGGTGAGCAGTGGTCTTAGTGCGGGCCATGTCAGGAGAAGGGTTTTGTGGTGATGGAGGTGAAGAATGAGTGGGAGATTGTGATGGAGAAGAATATGTGTGATCAGAATGATGGTTGCCACTATGGGAGCCTCTGCGGGCAGCTCTTTTCTTTTGTGCCATATTTATAGAGCACTGGTTTGAAGAAGATGAAGAAGTGGAGAGTGTAGTGTGGATGGATGCATGTAGTGGGGAGTTAATATAAGCCTGGAAGAGTGGAAAGGTTGAGTCTTGGAAAAATGCAAACTTTGAAAAAGCATTGAAAGTTACAGCTGTAACCTTCGTACATTTGAAACAAAAGACAAAAAGAAAAACAAAGAAAATGGATTTAAAAGAAATTTAAATGAGGCCCAAAAAGAGTATAAAATTCATTGCTAAAAAATGAGAAAGTAACAATGAAATGGGCCCAATGGATTCAGTAAAGAAAGCCTATATGTCGTGAACTGCTCCAGCACCTAAGGTCCATTATTCATTATGGTCAGGTTTGAATCCAGTAGCTTCATAGTGACTTAATGAAGTTTACTCATCATCTGCAAAAAAAATCTCACCGCGATTTATGAGACAAAACACAAAAGATCTCATTATCAGATCATTAAGAAAACAAAGATGAAGCAAGAATGCCCAGTTCAGTCCGTAATTTGCAGAACCTCTCTTCTATCAATGGTTTGGTGAAAATATCAGCTAGCTGACCTTCAGAGTTAACAAACTGAATATCTAAATTTTCATTTTGCACATGTTCTCTTATAGAATGAAATCAAACTTCAATGTGCTTTGTTCTTGAGTGCAAAACAAGCTTTTTGGAAATATTAATAGCACTCATGTTGTCACAAAATAATAGAATATTAGAGACATTCAGTTTATAATCAGCTAATTGAGTTCAACTATAATAATTGAGAACAACAAGAGAAGGCTGCAATATACTCAGCTTCGGCTGTTGAAAGTGCCACTATAGCTTGCTTCTTGCCAGACCAAACAATGAGAGATTTTCCAAGAAAGCAGCACATGCCACTTGTGCTTCTTCTATCAATCCTGTCCCCACCAAAATCTGCATCACAGAAACCCACTAATTGAAATAAATCAGTCTTAGGAAACCATAAACCATAATCAGTGGTACCAAGCACATATCGGATGATCCTCTTGACAGCTGAGAGATGGGACTCCTTAGGCTTTGATTGAAACCTTGAGTAAACTCCAACACTTTAGATGATATCAGGCCTTGAGGAGGTTAGATATATCAAAGATCCAATTATCCCTCTATAACGTGTCTCATCAACATCTCTACCATGTTCATCCTTATCAAGCTTGATATTTGGATGCATGGGGGTTCCCATTGGTTTAGCACAGTCCAGCCTAAATTTCTTGACAAGTTCCTTTGCATATTTTTCTTGATGGATGAATATGCCTTCAGCAGTTTGTTTTATTTGCAAGCCTAGAAAGAAGTTGAGCTCTCCCATCATGCTCATATCAAATTCATTGGTCATAAGCTTAGCAAAATCTGCACACAAATCCTCATTAGCCGAACCAAATATAATATCACAACATAAACTTGCACAAGAATAAAATGATCATGATAATTCCTAATAAATAAAGTGGTGTCAATGGCTCCTCTTTGAAAGTTGTTTTTCAATAAAAATGAGCTAAGTCTCTCATACCAAGCTCTAGGAGCTTGTCTTAAACCATATAAGGCTTTAGCTAGTTTGAAAATATGGTTAGGAAACGTTTTGTTTTCAAACCCAGGTGGTTGAGCCACATAAACCTCTCTATCTATTATGCCATTGAAGAAAGCACACTTTACGTCCATTTGGAATAGCTTGAAGCCACAATGAGCTGCATAAGCAAGGAGTAATCTGATGGCTTCCATTTCAGCTACAGGTGCAAAGGATTCATCGAAATCAATCCCTTCCTCTTGATCATATCCTTGAGCAACCAATCTAACTTTGTTTCGGACTATGGATCCATCTTCACCCAGTTTGTTTCTGAAAATCCATTTAGTGCCCGTGACTTTCTTTCCATTTGGGTGAGGAACTAATGACCAGACCTGATTTTTCTCAAACTGCTGCAATTCCTCCTCCATAGCTAATACCCAAGATGGATCAGCAAGAACTTCTTGGATGTTTTGAGGTTCAATCTTTGATAAAAGAGCTAAGTTTGTTGGATTTAGCTCTTTTCAAAGTTGACCTTGTTGAAATACTTTTGGAGGGATCACCAATTATGAATTTCTCAGGATAATTTTTCAGAAATTTCCATTCCCTGGGCCTTCTGATTTGAGTTGAGGATTCAGGTTCCTCTTGATCAACAATAGCCTCTGCATCAGTGTTTTCAGCTGCGACAGGAGATAATTCCAAATTGTCTCCTGCAGAATTGGAATTTTCGCTGCTAACAGGTGCAATTTCATGAGAACTTGGATTTTATGGAACTGGTTCAGTGTTCTTTGGTAATTCAGATTCAAAACCTAGACTATCATTAATGCAAACACTGGGAACATTGTTAGACTCACAGAATGTGACATGCATGGTTTCCTCAACAGTTTTGGAGTTCTTGTTATAAACTCTATAGGCCTTGCTATTTGTGGAATAACCCAGAAAAATGCCTTCATGTGTTTTAGGATCAAATTTTTCTAAATTTTCTTTCATATTCAGAATGAAACATTTGCAGCCAAACACATGAAAATAACTAAGATTGGGAGGATGCCCTTTCCAAAGTTCATATGGAATTTTCTTCAAAAACTTCCTAATGATGGTTCTATATAAAACATAGCAAGCTGTATTCACAGCTTCAGCCCATAAGAACTTGAGGATTTCATATTCACATAACATAGCTCTAGCCATTTCTTGTAAACTTCTATTTCTTCTTTCTACAATACCATTTTGTTGAGGTGTTCTTGGACAAGAGAAGTTATGTGATATGCCTTGTTCATCACAAAAAGATTCAAAGTATTGATGTTCAAATTCTTTACCATGATCACTTCTAATTGAAATAATTTTTAAATCTTTTTTATTTTGAATCTTTTTGCTGAATTTCTCGAAAACAGAAAAAGCCTCAAGTTTATGAGCAAGAAAGAACACCCAACCAAATCTAGTATAGTCATCCACAATTACCATGCCATAACTCTTTTCTCCAAGACTTTGAGTCCTAGTTGGTCCAAATAGATCAAGATGCAACAACTCCAATGATTTTAATTTGTTTACCCATTTGACAAGCATCACAAATGATGTCCTTATTAAATTTTATATTAGGAAGACCTCTAACTAAGCCTCTCTTTACAAGTTTAGAGATTTGGAACATGCTTGCATGTCCTAACCTCTTATGCCACATCCATTTTTCAAATTCCATTGAAGAAAAAACAAGTTACATTTTGAACTTTTAGATCATCTAGAGTAATACCATAAACATTGTCACTTCTTTTGGCAACAAATAACACAGCACATGTTTTCTCATTTATGACTCTACAATCAGATTTCCTAAAGGTTACAGCATATCCAAGGTCACACAATTGACTTATGCTCAATAGATTATGCTTTAACCTGTAAAACCCCTGATTTTTGAAAATTAAATAATTAACTATTTATGACCAAATATATTATATTGAGACGTAATTTTTTTATTATTAATAATATTAAACTACTACTACTACTACTACTCGAGAGAGAGAGAAGAGAGAAACTGTGAACTTTCTTGAGCTTTCGATCTCGATTTCTAACAATTCGTAATTCCAATTTAAAATCTAATCCGGTAAAAGTGTTCGTATCTTCTTTCTCTACACGTTGGTGTTACTTTGATCCGGTAGAAGTTGACGATGACGTAACTCTCCTACCCCTTGAGCTTGGCCAACTGAAGTTCTATGAGGCACGGAGGATTCCGGACGTTTTTCCTTTCAGCAGCTCGGTCAGAAAGTTTCTCCAGAATTTCGAGTATTTCGATTACGTACGAAGGTAGGGAATTTATTTTTTTTTAAAGATAAACGTTTTTAATTTAGAATGCCTACAAAATTAACTGAATAATTGCAAATATATCTATATATATATATATTAATAATAGTAATGTTATTGAGTATGGATTATTGCTATGAATGTGACTATTTTCTGATTATTAAGAATTTCGCTGATTTGAGAATTGTTGAGAAAAAGGCTGGTGAATTGTTGAGGAATAGGGAACCCGTAAGGGTGGTTTAGACCGAATTTTAGAGAAAATGCCGCCAAAATTTTATAAAATCTGAGGTTTTATTTGAAAAGTTATTTTAAAAGATTTGGTTTTGGAAAATTAAATTATTTAAAATATATTTAGTTAAGAAAAGATTTACTCTATTTTAAAGTTTGATTTATTAAGAAAAATATAATGTTTTAAACCCAATCTTTTAAGGAGAGATTTTGTTTTAAGTAAAGATTTGAGCTCGGTTTATTAAGAAAAGGAATCTCTGCCACAGGAGAGCATAGAACAAGGATTTAAAGAATATATTAATTAATGAAGTGTCTGCCACAGGAAAGCAGATGTGACATTGTTTGGGCCTTAGTGTCAAATGTAAAGTGGGGACGCCCACACACTGAGAACTGTTTTCCAGATGTACGCTTATTGATTTGGAAAGTCACACTGATGCGGCCTAGCCGTACGACTTATAAGCACACTGATGCATCTGGAAAGCCATATCTGGGACTTGTGCCCGGGTAATGTCGGGAGCGGGTAGGCAACCGACACATGAGCTCATGGCCTGCATTAGGAATAAACATGCATCATGTTGTTTGCACATTTGTATTTGGTTGTGTTTGCTTGTATTATTTCTCTGTGTTTGTGCTGTTTGACTTGTTTGTATGTTGGTTTGAATCCCTTACTTGTGCTGTTAGTTCATGGATATATTGAGGTGAGATGTTATGGTTGAAAAATGATTATGTGGCTGAGAGATGGTTAGTATGACTAATTTCATGATTAAAACCTGCTTTGAGTTTAGATATTTAGCAAAAAGTAATTATTTATCTAAAGTAGAAATAAAAGTATTTCCAAGTGTTTAACAAAATAGTTTTACTAAGTAAATTAAATTATTTGCATTAAATTCATTACTTTTACGGCATTCCCATTCCCTACTGAGAATGTGTGGTTTATTCTCACTCTAAAATCTTCCACCCTTTTAGTGACACAGGTCCGAAGGCTCAGCTTAAAGTTGCGGACGGTTATTAGTTTTATTTGAGTTAAGTTATGAATTGAGTTGCTTTCATAGAATTCTCTCGCCCTTGTTATTTAAGATTTTATTCAGAGGGATAGGAATTGTATCTGAAATCTTTTTTTTATTTCTTTTGTACAATACTTATTATTATTAATAGTTATGTGATTAGTATTGTTTGGGGATCTTTGATATTTGATTTTAGTTAATAAAAGTAATCTTTTCAAGCATTTTCTTAAAAATTGAGATGCGATATCGAATTAAAGGCTCAATATTAAACAGATAAATAGTAAATAAGAAAAATAGGTTAGTAACTCCTTACCTTTAGTACGATCATGACGTACTAAAAGTTAGGGTGTTACATAACCCATCAACTAAAAAGACACTATCAATGCAAGTTGAAAAATCTTTGCCAACCTTATCAATAGCAATTATTTTACCTTTACCATTATCTCCAAAAGTGACAAATCCTCCATCATACTTGTTGAGTTTAATGAAGAATGTATCCCTTCCGATCATATGCCTTGAACATCCACTATCAATATACCACTTGTCCATTTTCTTCTTAAATGTAAGGCAAACCTGCATATTCTTCAACTAACCTTAGGTATCCAAATCCATTTGGATCCTTTGATGTGAAATCTTTTTGGTTGCCCAAGAGCATTAAAATCATGAACAACTTTATATAATTTACTATCATTACCAAAAGACTTAAGAAAGATGAAACATTAAGGAGGATCATAACCATTTCTGTTGCACTTGCAGCAATGATTTTTGCCCACTGATTTCTGAGGTTTGCTAAATCCTTTTGGTTTGAAAAACTTGGAAGAGGAGGATTCAGATTTTTGAAAATTTGGTTTGAAAACAAATTTATTTTCTTCTTTGAATCCAAGTCCAGATTTTTCAGACTCAAACCTTTGACAAGCAAGCAGTTTGTTCAGATTTTGAGAACCTTGAACAAACTTTGCTAAGTCTTCATTCAAATTTTTTATTTGTTCATTCAGCTTTTTATTTTCAGAAATCAAATCAGTGGAAGCAGTAACTTCATGCTTGAGTTTGAATTTCTCTAATTCAGCTCGCAAAGCACTGTTTTCTTCTTTTAAAAACTTTTCATTACCAGTTTCGTTAGCCTTAACCTTTTTCAAAAGAAGATCATTTTTTGTCCTCAATGCCTCATTTTCTTTCTTATATTTTGCATACTTATCTAAGAGTTTCTTAGAGTTCACAGAAATGTCTTTGATAATGTAGTGCAGTTCATCAATAGATAAGTCAAAGAGATCTACCTCATCTTCTTCATTATGATCTGCCATCAGACATAGTTGAGCTTCTTGATCTGAGCTCTCTGAGCTGGTGTCGTTCTCCAAGTCCTCCCAGGTTGCCATCATCACCTTCTTTTTGTCTTTCTTAGATTTTTCGCCTTTCTTAAGTTGAGGGCACTCTGACTTGAAGTGACCGGGTTCCTTGCAGTGATGGCATGTGAACTTGACTTGATCTTTCTTGACGTCTTTGGATGAAGAGCTTCCTTTGCCTTTGCTTTTGTATCTCAGTAGTCTTCTCATTTTTCTTGCAAAGAGCACCATTTCTTCATCTGAGAAACTGTCATCAGATTCTTCTCCTTGGGCTGTCATTCTTGATTTTAGTGCTATACTTTTCTTTTTGTCATCTTTATCTTGAGACATGTGAGTAGTTTCATAGGCCAGCAGCTTACCTCTTAGCTCATCATAGGTGATTTTGATCAAATCATTCCTTTCAGATATGGCTGTGCTTTTTACTTCCCATTTCTTAGTAAGACTTCTCAGGATCTTTCTTACTAGAGTTTCTTCAAAGTAGTTCCTTCTCATGGCATCCAGATTGTTGATGATTATTGAGAACCTTTCGGACATTTGATCGATGCTCTCTAGTTGAACTTGAGAAGGGGGTTGAATCAAGTTGGCTTAAAACTTAAAGTTTCAAGCTCTGTTTCAGTAGTAGCTCGAGTTACAGGATATTATTTCAAATTATCTCACACGCAGAACAAGTAAAGGGTAGGGAAGAGAAGATGAAGACCAGCATGTATTCTGGTTCAGATTCTTTGTGCAATGAATCCTACGTTCAGTCTACACCACAAACCATGGTGGAATTTTCACTAATCATTCACAGATTACATACACTAATATTATTGAATTACTCCCTAATTCAACTAGTATCTACCCCATAAGCTTTCATCACCAAAGCTTAGCTTCCCATAGTGCTATCCCAACTTGGAAGGGGAATCAAACATATTCAATCTCCCCAAGTGCTAACCCGACTTGGTAAGGGGAACTAATCCTAGTTCAAAAACCCAAATTACATCAGAAATCAGTGGCTCTTTTGCATCACTCTTGCCTTTTCACTCATTGGCTTTTCAACCTCACAAAATTAGCCTTTTCTCAAAACAGAAAATGACACAAGATAGCCATAACAAAAAGATCAGGAATTAAGCTTGAGTAGAAGAAAAAGATTCCAGCTCTTTGTTAGAGATGGTTCTCTAAGTGTGTGCTCTCTTTTTCTTGCTTTAAAATGATGGATTGAGGCTTCTTATATATCTTCAGCTCGCCTTCATTTTTTCCTCTTCCATTTCCTTGTACCAGCTGCTTGTTGGAGCTGTCCCTGCTGGCATGCAGTGCTTTCTTCATCCTGCTCCACTACCTCTGCTATCCGAGGAGCTCGACCACTATCTCTGCTGTCCTTTGTTTTTCTTCCTTCCTTGGCATGCTCTCCTTTTTTATTCTGCTCCATTTCCCTACTGCTGTTCAATGCAAGTTTGTGTTTTACTTAACTACGATCCTAGTATTGCTCAACTAATGTCCTTCGGTTAGTGGGTGTCCTAGTGTCCTTTCTTGCTTTTACAGAGCCACACCTGTCCTTGCATGATACAACTGTCCTCTTATAACATTTAGCAAAACATATAAACATTTAATTTTTAAACGGTGCTGTGAGGAGCATTGGCTCTTTGACATGGCTGAAGCATATGCTAACCTTGAGCTGTGAAAACTAATTAATGGGCCTGTCACAATAAAACACCCATTAAACAACTTAGACTTAACACTAGTAATGAATTAACAAAAGTCGGAAAACTAGAACTGTGTTGCTTAATGGAATTGAATGGATGAAGACTGGATAGTCGATTAGAAGTTAGCTCTTATATCTGTTATGTCATTACCTTGCATTAAAAGAATTTCATAATCATACTTGTTGTATTAGTTCTATCATTGAGCTAAGATTCTTATTCTCCTCATTCATTCTTTCAACCTCTCTAGTTCTATCTTCTTTTCTCTCAATCCTTATCGTGATACTAACTTTGGTCCTAATACTTTCCGGAACAATAAGCATACAAAATGACATGATAGTCATTGTCTTTATTCCTTCCCTCTAATAGTAGAAAAGAAAATGTTCATAATAGGATAACAGATAACATCCTTCTGATTTGCAACGAATTAGAATCAGAAACTCAGCAGGCATAACCTGAGAAAGCAATAATGTAACTAAAATTATTCATGTAGTATATATAAAGAAGAAATATGACATACACTGCAAGCTGTCTTCATCACAGCAAACTCAGCAGTTGTGATAGGGACACTCAACTAATTCTTGGTACTTAGCAGGTTGTTAACAATAGCTGCCAAAGTAGACACAATCCAAATGAACAAGGAATACATTATTCAACCTAAAATAAGTGCAAAAGGAGAAGGGGCCAAAAACTACATACACACATACACACAAAATCTTACTCAAAGACACAAAGTAGCCATTGCCGCTTGCATGACGCTTAATTGATAAGCTTTTTCTCACTTGACCAACATTACTGCAGCATAACGTATTGTAAATATAATTAAATTACCGAAGTTAGGTTTCCTTGAAGATTGTCGAAAAGGACACGTTTCTTCAGCATCTTGAGCTTCTTCTTGGCGCTCAACATAGTGGTTCCCTGCTCCTTCTTCTCATCCCCGTAATATTGCACATGCCCTGAATCACTGAACCCGCAGCAACAACGCACCACCGCCTTTTCTCTCATCCTCACTGGCACCATAACACAACTACCACCACCACCACGGGAACTCACGTGCATAGAAAAAGAAGGGCACGTGACATTCCTTAGAACGACGCCTGAAACCTCCATTGTTGACAGTGAGAATTAATTAGGAACCAAATTTTCCTTTTCTCTCTTCTGTGGTTTCCTATTTGATTATGCTAATTAGGTTTAACAAACAGCAAATTCAGAATTTCATGATGAAAATAATAGATACAAAAATTACAAAAAAAAAATAATAATCAGAGAGAGACAGAGAGGTACTTACAAGAAGTTGCGACAATTACGTGCTATGGTGACGAGCTCACAGCGACGGCGACCGCCAAAGAAGTTGCAATGACGAGTCTGTGAAAGAAGAAGAACTTACATGCAAATTCACAAATCACAATATCATAGAGTGAGAGAGAGAGAGAGAGAGAGAGAGAGAGAGAGAGAGAAGAAGAACTTACATGCAGATTCACAAATCACAATGTGACAGAGTGAGAGAGAGAGAGAGAGAGAAACTTACATGAAGAGGATGGCGCGGCGGCGGGCTCGGCGGAGGAGGAGAAGAAGAAGAAGAAGAAGCAGCTCTGCTCTTAAGCGGAGGACGGCGGGTTTTTTCAGAAGTCAGAGAAGAAGAAGCTCTGCTATCTGCCACTCTCCGTGACTGTGACACCATTCTGGTCTCTACTCTCGGACGTTGGAGGAGAAGAAGAAGCGTCACTCTAGATCTGAAGATTTGGGGTTAAATTTTGGGAAGATGAGTGAAACGAGCAGGGACGCGGGAAGCAAACGCGGGAGTAGTTTTTTCTTGATAAAAATTGACGGCTATTTTGTCTATTTTAGTTAAAATAAAAATCAACGCTCTATCTGTCTATTTTATATAATAAATCTATAACGTTCATTCAACTTAAAAAAAGAGATCTCTATCGTCTACATTTATCGACGACAAAAGCTGTCGATATTTTAATTATTAAAATAGACAACATGTCCGTCGATTTTAAAAAAGTAAAAATTTTGACTCCTATTTCGTCGGTAATATGACGATAGGAGGGAGGGGTTAAAAAATTATCAAAATAATAGACGACATTGTTGTCAATTTTAATATTTTATTTTTAATCTTTCTTTTTTCATTTTATCGACGACAAGCCGTTGAAAAATATCGACGGAAAATTTAACCGTCGATTTTTTACGTCAATAATTACACTGTTTCTTGTACGGATTAAACCTTAATTTTACTCGACCAACCCAATAGAATTAAGATTGGATTCAAATTTTACTCGATTTTACTCATGGTAAATCCTAGCTATGCTAGATTAGTTTATGATCATCATGGGCCTGATTGAGATCCCGATATATGGTAGTTAGAGTGGTCGAATTGTGTTTTCATTTAATTGTGGACCTGAAATGGTAGTTAGAGGGTTAAAATGGTAACTTTGCTATTATAGTGTACTGAAATACTGAATGATACATGATTCATGATTGTTTTCATTTAATTAATGTATGTAAGCATCTTTGAATTTTACACGGCCAGCTGCATATAATGATATATCGAGATGCAAACAAAATTTGGAAAGGGAAAAAAGTTGATAAGCTTTTTTGCAACGAGACAGATTTAATAATAGAAGAAACGAAAAGATCATCACTCCTGTCACTCTTCTATAAAAGGGGATAAGTTTTGTTGCCCAAGCATTTCAACTGAATATAAAATAAGAAAATATTTATTGTTGCTCAAACCCATATAATACACGAGACGTTTTCCCTTGATCCTTTCTTCATCCATCTGCAATAATCATTTGCTTGTCAATTCTAATGGGATATCATTTTTAAAAAGTGAGGCGCTTCCTATTCTTTTCGGAACGGATTAGTATCCGTCTTCTAAAATTGATATCACTTTCTACGTATTTTCATGCTTTGTATTGCCAATTTATTGATATTTTTTTTTTCTTTCTTAGTTTCAGTCCTAAGAAATTTGTCCTAAGAAATGTTTTATAAACAAGATACCAGCTAATTATATATAAGCCAACTTTCCATAAATTATTCTCCGTTTGTCTCAAAATTTGTACTTGCTTAATCATTTTCCTTTGGTGTTTGGGCCGGGTTATAATTTTCTGTTTATTTGGTTTGAAATTTGTGAAATTCGAATATAGAGTTTAGTTGCAACTGTGACGGTGTGACCTTTGCCCTTTGGGTATTTGTACTGGTACTGCATATGGGTACTCCTTGGTCCTTGTTATTGGATACTCTTGATTAATTTAATTTTTTTTGCTAGTGTGTAGATGAAAAATTCGTTCTACATGTATAGATGATATGTGTAGTAATATAATGACAGTAACCTGTAGTGCATTCTGCTAAAGGAAAATAAATTTTGTAACAATAGACCCTACTAAAGAGTTAGTTTACAGTGTGTTATATCACACTTATAATTATCATTAGAATTAAAAAAAGATAATTAAGTGTATAAATTTTTTGTTGTTTTGGGCCTTGGCTTCAAATTGTTAATAATTGTAAAAAAAAATTAAATAAAAAATAATATTGATTTACCAACAAAAACAAAAAGGGAAAACAACTATTGCAGTGAAGAAATTGAGAACTGCATCAATGTCCAACACCTCCTCTCGCACTGCACACCTAAAATGCCCTAATGTTATATTGATTATTTCAAAAAATAATTAAATAATAATAAAAAATTATTAAAAAATAAGTCAATAATTTAAATTTAAATACCAAAAGGGTCATTTTTTTTCT
>NC_029788.2:33211079-33211734 GCF_000816755.2 Arachis ipaensis
CTTTTGGTATTTAAATTTAAATTATTGATTTATTTTTTAATTATTTTTTGAAATAATCAAAATATAACATTAGGACATTTTAGATGTGCAGTGAGGGAGGGAGTGTTAGACATTGACTCAGTTCTCAATTTCTGTGTTGGACATTCTCAATTTCTTCACTGCAACAGTTGTTTTCTCTTTTTGTGTTTGTTGGTAAACGAATAAATTTTTTTTATTTAATTTTTTTTTTACAATTATTAACAATTTGAAGTCAAGGCCCAAAACAACAAAAATATTATACACTTAATTATCTTTTCTTCAATCTTAATGATAATTATAAGTGTGATATGACACACTGTAAACTAATTTTTTGGTGGGATCCATTATTGAAAAATTTATTTTTCTCTAGCAGAATGTACTACACATTACTGTTATTATATATTACTACACGTATCATCTACACATGTAAAACAAATCTTTCATCTACACACTAACAACTCCCTTAATTTTTATGTATTTACACACGTGAGAGATTTGTACTCTAATCAGTAATCACTGTTTATATAGATAAGATTTAATAATTCAAATTTTATGTTTTCACTCTAGTTGTATATTAGTGTATTAAATCACAAAAAAAGTTTATTAATTAGTTTTTTATTTACTAAATATGTATAAT
>NC_029788.2:33211944-33249615 GCF_000816755.2 Arachis ipaensis
AAATTGATCAAGGTGATAAATCGACGACACTCTAATCAAGGGATCCTACATTTAAGTTTTAGGAATAGTAATTTTTTTTACGGATATATATGACGAAAAATATTTAAGAAAATGCACAAAATCCCTTCTAATTATAGCAGTATATTAATAGGCATTTTGTGCTAATTAATTCACATTTTTTCAATTTAATATGTATAAATAATTATGAAGATATTTCTAGTCAATTCTCACATAAATAAAAAGTAAGTTATTCTTTATAACTTATTCAATAATTATTAAAAAAAATTAATTATGTTATCATAATTAACATTAATTAACCATTTAACTTTAGTTTTGAAAATTAAATTAATCAACGACCATCATAAAATTATTCTTGCAAATTAAAAGAATGTAAGTTCCAATTATCAAATTTTACTTTTTTTTTTCAATTCACCCAATTTATTAATCAGTTTTATAAAAAAAAATTAAAAGTTAAGAAAAAACATATCAAAAGAAAAATCGAAATGCAGAACATAGAAGACATAACAAGAGAATTAGAGATTATCAAAAATCTAATTTAACTTATTCTACGTTCTATTGAGGTAGAAACCAAGCACCCCGCCACCAAATTCGAAGAACATGTGATCTTTTTTATTTTTTATTTTTTTTTTTTGTCATGTATCACAGTACAATACACTACGTAATAATTTCTCATATCCTTTTCAAATGAATCCATGTTAGTCTCAATTTGTTTTTCAGTTTTCCTCATTTCTTTGTATGCATTCATATTAGTCTCAATTTGGGTGATTTGAGAAGAAGCTAAAAATTACAAATGGGAACTTATTTGAAAACTTTTGTAATTTGCAAAACAATTTTGTTAGAGAATTAAGAGGGAGTCCAGCCAATTCTTGTCAACTTTAAAATGGGCTAGATTTTGAAACCCATCTTAACAAAGGCAAATTAATATACGTAAATGTTTCTTCTGCATCAAGATGTCTTTATTTTTTTAAAAATGGTATGATTTTTTTTAAATCCTATAAGTATCTGATTGTTTTTGCCTGGACATTTCTTTTTAAGCATTCGGATGAGTTTTTTTCATATCAAATGGATGTTTTTTTTATATATTTATGGAATTGTTCAAGACAGCAAGTGTTTCACCACTCCTTTTTCCTTGAACAACTTCTAAAGCTGAACCAGATTGTATTTCGAGCAAAACTGCACCATCTCCATCGGCATCGCAAGGTCGCAACCTCTTAGTCCTGACCCGAGCTTTGTTTTGTCGACTACCACAACGAACTTGTCAGAGACAACCTCCACCATCTTCTCGCGGAGAAGAGCACTGCCGCGGCCTTTTACAAGGTTGAGGTCAGGTCCACCTCAGTGGTGCCGTCAATGGCGAGATCGAGGCGGCGATTGTCGTGGAGGATAGAGAACGGGATTCCGAGGGAGAGTGCCTGCTTCTCAATGTGCTTGGAGGTAGGGATGCCGATTATGTTGGAGAGTTGACCGGTGGAGAAAAGATAACTGAGCTTGGCGACAACAAAGACAGTGATGGAGCCGGTATTGAGGATGAAGATCATGTCGGATTTGATGTACTCGACGACTTTGTCGGCGGGGAGCACTTTTTGAGATAATCTTGGATGAAAGCAGGGGCGGAGAGAGCCTAAAGATGAGAAAGGGAGTTTGAGTGTGTTGTTGTTAGGAGTGCATAGGTTAATGTAAGAGAGAAAAAAAATATTTTTATAGTTTTTTATTAGATTTACTTAATTAATTTTTAATTATTTAAATTTTAAATTTAAAAAATTAAAATTAATTATTAAATAAAGTTTAAAAAATTAACTTGTTTATGTTATCTACCTATACTTTTTCATTTTTTAAATTAACATGTCTTCACATTTTATAAGATAAAGACTATATTGAGAGTAGTATTTTTCAAACTTTCAGCTTACTCTCAAATTTTCATTCTTAAATTTTTGTGGGTAACCAAACATAACAATATTGTCATTATTGTGAAGGGATATAAAGAATTGAAGTAGCATGGAAGAAACTGGTCAACACAAGCTGCTTAAATGGAGAGAATCTGCGAAAGCAACACTATGTCGTTTTCAAGCACACTCTGAACCAGTTGCCATCTCCAGTCTTCCAGAAGAACTTCGAGAACAGAACAAGAACACTTACACACCAAAGGCCATCAACATTGGTCCACGGTTCACGGGAACAAGACGGAACCTGTTGAAATTGGAGGAGACCAAATGGCACTACATGCAATCTCTTCTTCATCGAGGACCCAAGGGACCCGAAAGAAACCTAGAGGAATGCACGCAAGTCGTTATAGAACTAGAGAGTGAAGTTTGCGCAAGCTATGGCGAAGGTGATCTCAAATTGGAATGGAACGACCTCGCTAATATCATGTTATCCGATGCTTGTTTCTTGCTGGAGCTTCTCATAAGCGAATCAGATTACTTGAATGTTCGCGTGCCTCTATTCCCAAGACCTCAAATAAAAAAAGAGATGCTGACTGATATGTTGGTTTTGGAGAACCAAATACCGCTCGTCATTCTCCATAAGTTGTCGGAAAAACTCTTCAATGAAGCATATCTTGTCCCGATTGAATCGCTGGCATTGAATCTCTTTGGCTACTTTCCGAATAGGAGCTTTAAGTACTTCACCCCCAACATTGCCTCTCATAATTTTCTTGAACTTGTCCACTCCTACATTTCCGACGACAGCTATGATCAGGAGAGAGTTCTAGAACAAGAAGCTCATGAGGGAAATCACCAAATATCCATTACTATCAACACTAGCACTAAACTTCTGCAGGTAGCGAATCAATATGCAAACTGTGGTTCCTCCTCTGGCATCAATAATGGATGTGTTAAATGTGTTTCTTCTGCCTTCAAAGGATGTGGAAATTGTTGTGCTTCCCCTCTCAAGCTCAAACAATGTTTTGGTTGTGGTTCTGCCTTTAAAGGCAACGGATGTGGTGCTTGTTCTGGTGCTTCAGAATTTGTCCATGTATGTGGATGTACATGTAATGATTGCTCCTTCCCTGATGCCACTAACAATGTGGACTTTGATAATAATATGAACAGGATTAAGGCAAAGAATATTCAACCTCTTAACTTCCATGCCGAATTTAATCGTTGTGCTCCTATCCTTGAAGCTGCTGGGGTAAAAATCCAAATGTCAAGTAAGTTCTTTTTTTCCTTTTCTTGTTAGACCTTCTATTTCCCATATGAGTAACGTCACAGAACAAACACGAGAATATGGAATAGCTAATTTCAGCCAATATTACAATAGACTATCAAACAAATTTAATATAACTTTACCAAGAATAAAATTTTATTAAATTTAAATTTTAAATATCTTTATTTTTAAAGATTCAAATATTTTTTTCATGTTAAAGTTGGCTTCAATATTAGTTCTTAATATCTTCTCTTCTTATATAAAGTCTAGATTATCAATAAATTTTTAACCAAACATATAATCAATAATTCTACTTTCTTTCTTTCTTTCTTTCTTTCTTTCTTTCTTTCTTTCTTTGTGCAGGCAAGAATGCATTTTTTTCCCTCATTCTTGTTTTTTACTTCTCTTGTTAATAATCTGTTTCACTTATCCTCCTTTTTTCTTATTTTATTTTTTCATCTTCACTTTTCCTCACACAATATGGTGACCTGATAATCAAAGTATATTCAGACACTTTATTAACACATTATAATATCATATAATATTTCTATATACATATTTTATTTTCTGTATTAAAATTTATTGATAAAATGGAAAAAAAATAAAAAATATATCATTTATATAACAAAAGAAAAGTATACATTTAGTGGGGTATTAAAGAGTGGTGCAAATGTAAGTTTTCTTTGTTAAATTAAATGTAAAACTAAAAAGTAATAACATAAAAAATGATTTAATTTTAATTATGTGAATATCTATTGAATTATAATCATTTGACAAAATTATATTTTGAAGAGTGAGATATATAAATCTTATCCGAAAAAAAAAGAAATAACTTTAGGAAATTAAAATGAATTTCGACAAATAAATTGTTTTGGTTTTAAATAATTTCCAATTTTTAATGCAATTTAAATTAATTTCTATCACCATTTCCGATCGTGCAGGCCCAGAGAAGAAGCTGGGAGATCCTTGTCAACCTGTAATACCAGGCGTTAAGTTTGACATAAAATTCAGCAAGGGAACATTAGAAATTCCACAGCTTCACATCACAAGCTCTACCCAAGTGATGTGGCAGAATCTCATTGCTTGGGAACAATGCCACACTGGTTTGAGTTGCAAACACAAGTGCACATGGGCTGCATTCTTTTTCAACGGTTTAATCTGCTGTGGAAATGATGTACAACTTCTAAAAGATAGAAAAGTGATCGTGGATCATTTGAACATGAGCAATCAAAAACTGATGGAATTCTTCAGATCGTTGATAAGTGGAGTTGACCGTGACAAAACCAATGATTCCCCATACTGGGAAATGATCAGTGAGTTGAACTCCTATTATGGAAAATGTTGCCTTAAAATCAAACGATATTCCATAATGTTGCGGCATTCGTGGATTCCGATGATCGCCCGCCAATTCGACCGGGTTGTGTTGCGCGGTTACAACCTCCTCGTCGGAATGATATCTGTCTATGCTCTTATGCAGACCATTTATACAATGCTCGGTTATTATCATTCCAAATAATCATATCCGTCGATGCAGCCGCCGATGTCTTCCATGAAGAATCACTGAATCAATATACCATGGCAACCTTCTGCCAACCACTTGTGTGTTAAAAGAAAATCTGGGAACAGCAGAAGACTAGATAAGGTATTAATTTGAGTGAAAATTCATATGCAGTTATTATTCTATAAAATTGATAATTGAAAATAATTAAATAATTTAATATATATAAATAAATTATTATTTAATAATTTTTAATTATTAATTTTATATCAATATATTTGCATGTGAGTCGTTATTAGTTTCTTTTAAAAAATTTGAAAAATGGTATCTGTCAATATTATTTTTGATTATGGGATGAGATGTAATTTAAAAAAAAATTGTACTCATTAATTACTATTAGTCTTTAAATCTCAGGTGTTTTGCCTTTTGCTATTAGTGTTATATTTGTGAAAAATATTATTTATATACTAAAATTAGTCATTAAAATTAATTTTTATATATTTGTGTATAAATATATAATTTATTAATTTATTATTAATAAATATTTTATATTTTAATACTTATTCTACTTTAATAAATAATTTTAATAATTAATTTTAATATACATATAATATGATTGGATATATATATATGCCCCTTGCACTTGTATGTAATACAAGTCTAATACCTCCTTTTTAATTAAATATATAGCACCATAACGTTCTAAATCCTATCCAATAATAATAGGAAACAATAGCAACTGACATTCCCCGGTGATGTTACATAAGGTTTTTTTTCTTATCCTACTTTTAAATAAAAATGCTAAATAGTGAACAATTATTCATCTATCACTGAAGGAGGATATTCCATAAATTAGTAATTTATAACACCGTTTGCACGCTAAAATTTTGTAGTAATAACAGTAATATAAATCGTCTTTAAAAAAAAGGCTTTTATATCAAGTAATTAGTTTTTAATAGTTTGTAACTTTGTATTCATACCAGAAAAGCAAAACGTTGATTGGAATAAATTAAACAGGAATTACAATACAAGTCATCTATTAGAATTTTATGCTATAAAAATCGGATTATGATTTGGAATTGATTAGATTATTAGTATAATTGTTTCTTTAATAATCTTATAATTCTAAAATCACCTAAAACACCACCAAATGAAATTGACATACAAATCAATTAAATATTGAAATCTCAACTCATAAATGTCTTTTATCAATTTAAAATGTGAATTGCATTAATCTAAATCTTGATCCAACAGACTTCCACATCTTTTACTAATATAGCACGTACCAATTAACCAATCAAAGTAGGTAACTAGTAGTCAATTCTTTAATCATTATATCAGTACCATTTAACAAAGGATCAAAAGAATCATATATTAACTTATCAAAGACGAACATAGAAAATTAGAAATCATTAGAATATAGCAAGTGTTTTAAGATATGTTATTTTCTTGGAGTCCTTTGAGCTAGTACGAGATTACACTTCTATGTCCATCAAATTAACTACGAAAGAAAGGATTTAAGAAGATAATTTTACAATTAAATACTATTAGATCTACTTCTTATGAGGTTTTCCTCCACTCTCAAAAGAGGGTAACAATAAATAATAAAAGCTACAAGTAAATTGAAGAAGCGATTTCGCATACAATTGAGCCGATCATTAAAAAATGTTATTGAAAATAAAATGAACAAGAAAGTAATAGTTAAAGTGTTATGCTAAAGAGTTCATTAAGAATTTAATTGGTGAAAGTTTAATAAAGAAAAATTCCACGAGACTGGTGCGAGCGGAGGAGAGAGCAGACGTAAGAATGGGAAACACAGCCAGCTTAGCTGGCGAAAGTAACAAGGGAGAAAGTATGGGGAGGGGTGCATCTAGTGTCATAGAGAGTTTGAAGGGGATGAGAGTTTCTTTTAGGATACGGTAGTAGGCATGGTTAATCCTAAACCTTTCATAGTATAGATGATGCCTTTGATGGGGACACTAAAAAAAAAAAAAAAAAAGGTTTTTGGTCATGGTTATATCTAGTAAAAAGGGTGACTATAGATCTATGGTCACGGTTTTGGACTTATGGTCACAGTTTTTTACTGTGGTCTATTCTACCGTGGCCATAGGTCTATGGTTACGGTTACAACTTTCAAATTTTGACACTTAGCTTTAGGCCACGTTTTTTCACCGTGATCATAGGTTAATCTATAGTCACGCAAAAAAACAGTGACCATAGCCCATCAAACCGTGACCATAGCCTTTATGGTCACCCCTCTTTAAAACCGTGACCATCATAGATAAGCTATGGTCACTCCTCCTTAAAATTGTGACCATAGCCTTATTTATGGCCACGGTTTCACCGTGATCATAGCTCTACGGTCACCCTTCCGTAAAACCGTGACCATAGCCTATTTTATTTTATGCGATTTATTTTTTTAAAGCATAATCACATTCCAAAACGATGATAATCACCAAATAAATCTAAAAATAAAAAATCCAAGAAATCTAAATCATAAAAGTTTTATTATAAGCTAGATATGTTTTTAATCCAAACAACACAAATCAAAATAGAGTGTAATTTATCCATTACATGTAATACTAGGTAAAATCTCGTTTCAAAAAGTACACAATAACAACAACAACAAAAACAAAGCCTTGTCCCACTAGGTGGCGTCGGTTACATGAATTAAACGACGCCATTGTGCTCTGTCATGTATCATATCTACAGAAAGACCGTTTACATATAGATCTCGTTTGACCACCTCATGGATGGTCTTCTTAGGTCTTCCTATGCCTTTCACCTCTTGTCCATCTTCCATCTCATCCACCCTCCTGACTAGATGTTCTGTCGGTCTTCTTCTCACATGTCCAAACCACCTAAGACGTGATTCAACCATCTTTTCCGCAATGGGTGCTACTCCAACTCTATCCCTTATATCTTCATTCCTTATTTTATCCAATCGCGTATGACCACTCATGCATCTCAACATCTTCATCTCTGCCACACTCAACTTGTGTTCATGCTCCCCTTTGGCCGCCCAACATTTCGTACCATAAAGCATAGCCGGTCTTATAGCAGTGCAATAGAATTTACCTTTAAATTTTAAAGGCACTTTTTTGTCGCATATAAAACCAGATGCACTCTGCCATTTTGACCAACCTGCTTGGATCCTATGATTTACATCCTGTTAATCTTTAAAAGGTACACAACACATCAAAATATTACATGTAGATAACTAAAGTCATTATAAGACTCATTCCATCCCATCCAAAATACAAGTATGAGAATAGAACAATTAGGCAGTACCCTTTTCCTTCTTCTAAATTTTCTTCAGTGCAACCCAAAAGCTTTTGAATTGCTCTTCGCATGTATTGGATTGCAAACTTTACCTATAACATTAGAAATAAAAAAAATTAGCTTAGCAATAGTAAAACTGTTACAAAATTATGATTTAGCATTAGTTATAAGTATAAAAACAGCTATATATCCTCACAGTGAACTTTGGAAGACGAACTTTATATGTATCTACAAGTTCCATCATCAAATCAACCAAATCAGAGAATGGACTATCTAAAATCATCCCTGCAATTGACGAATCCTCAACTCCATACATAAGGCTGAACAGAGTCACATAATTAATGGCATGATATACCGTTCAAAATGATAAGTTTAACCATTACATGCACTTAACAAGGAGAAAAAAATTGATTCACATTGGAACAAAAACATACATGAGTTTCCAATTCAACAAATAAAATTACCTAAAATAATTTCTGCTTATGAATATAATACGAAATCCTTAGTGCTACACAGATACAAAAATCTACTTCTCAAGAATCACAATGATGGAAACACCCTCTTTCACAAGCCATTTCAGCCACCATATCATGGATTGTAATCCCTTCTTTTACGTTTTATATGATCCTTAGTTCCTTACAAATAACCACAAAATCTTAATGGAGGAAGTATTTAACAAATTAATGAGATCTCTTTGTTGGCAACTAATTATGACAATGCATTAATTGTGAATCAAACCCTAATTTTTTCCTTACAAACCCATTGTTGCTTAGCAAGCTATTTGTAACACTCCTTCCAAAGAAAAAGGTCGAAGCTAGAAAGTGAATGATAAAAGCTTACCTAGTTATAGCTCCCATTAAGATACAAATCCAACGAAAAAAAATCTTCTATTGGAATTTAAATGTGAGAATTTGTTTCATCCTACTATAGCTTTATTTTTTAAAGCTTAATAACTAAGTAATTATTTCATGCTGACATTCTAGGTAAGGAACACATTGTGTGTCATCCAAATATAATTTTAAGAGATGAAAAAGCAAGTTACAAAGCTATATATCTTTTAGCATAAAGCCATAACTCCACAATAACTTTCATGTTCAAGCATATATCTACAAGTCCTAATGTCTTACAAGTTATAATATCCAATCTACGCTGAAATTTATTGGCTCTAGACTACGTTTATAGGTTCATGATCCTCATTTAAGCGAACAATTGGCTGCCTAATCATTCACCCTTTTTCTATGACTTTTTATGTTCATGGAAAATTACATAGAAGAAACAGATTTACATTCTAACATAGCTAACATTAAAAAGCTTTACTGAAATTATGAAATCTACTTTTTCATGTTTACTTCTCCATGCTTTCGTTGATACCATTTACCTCTCAGCATGAACTCTTGATCCAATAAGTCACTCTTAGGATCATATTCAGCTCTGCACCCCGCCAATGAAAATGAAAATAGAGTAAATTAGCAAGGAAAGCACCCAAGTAATACATGTCAATACAGCTTTTTGAAAATTATACAGAAGACAAGTGCAAAATATGCCTAATTCGGTCACAAGGCCAACATCTCAAGAGGATATATCTTAGCATTATGGCCTGGAAAAGCCTTTCTTTAACCAAATGTTTCTATTTATACCAATATAATACTCAACCACTTAGATCACAAATTCCCAAAAGAAAAGAGACGGTAAAAAAAGAAAATATGATGTGATAGCATAGCACCCACAAAGAATATGATTTCTATGAAGATGCAGAGGAAATCAGGTTTTGACAATACTACAGGTCAGAAAAAATACTACATCAGAAATCTCAAAAAGTCAAATTATCAAATAGGTTGCATGCATGAGAAAAAAAAGAAAAGCAAGAAAAGAAACTTACATGGAATACTCAATGGAGGGCACGACACGAAGAGTAAGTGAGTGAGTGATGACACGAAGAGCGGGCATACCAGGCCCGTGGAAGCTGGCGATTCATGAATCCAGGGAGGGCTTTGAGGCTTCCACAACAAATGAGCTCCAGGGGTTTTAGGCGTTGAGGCTTTGACAAGAATGGCGAGGGATTTGAGGCTTCGAGACAAGCTCAAGGGACGACCCAACAGATGACAATGACGAACAATGGGCAAAGCGCGGCTGATGCCCAGCTTCATGGGTTGGAGCAAGACGACGACGGACGGTGAGCTTCAAAGTTAGTGACCGGCGACTAAGATTTTCACGACAAAAGAGGAAATGAGGGTGCGTGGCTGGGTGGGAGAGAGGGTTGGCTGGGTTCTCTTCTTTTTTTTACCCTAACTTAAGAACTTACGAGGGAATGGGGAATGTTTTTTTTTTGGGATGGGGAGGGTGGGGACGACATCGTTTTGGGTTTAGGGACTTAAAAAAAAAAAATAAAAAATGTGGATTTTTGAAAGGGGGA
Source organism: Arachis ipaensis (assembly GCF_000816755.2). Taxonomy (NCBI): domain Eukaryota; kingdom Viridiplantae; phylum Streptophyta; class Magnoliopsida; order Fabales; family Fabaceae; genus Arachis; species Arachis ipaensis. Next base: position 33,222,303 of record NC_029788.2, read on the forward strand.
GAAATGGCGCCGTTTTGGATAGGGTTTAAAAGAAATAATGAAAAAACCATCTTTTTTGGCCACCCCTAATAATCATGACCATAGGTACTTTATGGTTACCCCTTTTCAAAAAACCGTGACTATAGACCCTTTTAGGTCACCCCCAAAATCGTGACCATAGATTCCTTTAAGTCACTCTCCAAAACCGTGACCATAGACCCTTTTAGGTCACCTTTTCGAAAAATTGTGACCATAGACCCCTTTAGGTCACCCCCCAAAATCGTGACCATAGACCCCTTTAGGATACCATTTTTTAAAAAACCGTGACCATAGACCTTTTTTGGTCACTGTAAAATACCGTGACCATAGACCCCTTTAGTTCACCCAAAAAACCATGACCATAGACCCTTTTAGACCACCCCCAAAATCGTGATCATAGACCCCTTTAAGTCACCCCCCAAAATCGTGACCATAGACCCTTTTAGGTCACCTTTTTTTGAAAAAGCGTGACTATAGACCCTTTTTGGTCACTGTAAAAAACCGTGACCATAGACCCCTTTAGGTCACCTCCTAAAACCGTGACCATAGACCCTTTTAGGCCACTCTTTTTTAAAAAACCATGACCATAGGTACTCTATGGTCACCCTTTTTCTAAAAACTGTGACCATAGCTTTTTCTTTTTGGTCACGGTAAAAAACTATGACCATAGACCCTCTATGGTCACGGTTTTTTTACCGTAGCCAAAAAAATCGTGGCCATAGACCCAAAATGTTGTAGTGATATATTCTTGCTATCGTGACAGGTAAGTTATAGTCCCTAACCCTCTGATAGTAACATTCTCAGAAGAAGCAACGCAAGCATCATTAAGGTCCTTGGAAAGCTCATAAGCTACACGGGCATGGTGAATCATCTCAAGAGTATTTAGAGAGCGGTGGGTACGAGGTGATGAACGTTGACTAAGGGTATTTTCTTGTGAAACGTGATCTGATAAGGACAAGGATAATGTTAGTCAAAAATAAATAAATTCAAAACATAAGGTTCTTCGAATTGTTAGGTAAGCCTCCTAAAGAGAGGTTGGTGTCGAGGGAGACATATTTAGGGATGATGAGTAAGAACTCAATTAACTTAGCAAATCAAGGAGTTATTTAAGAAAGAGGATCGAAGACTTTGAAATCGAAGACTATTTTGTAACTGTCATGCGTCTGGGCAAAAGAGCGGGGACGGTTACCTACATCTTCGCACATGTGGGGGTGTTACTTCATTGTTGATCAGTTATGGAAACAACTATAAATATTAGAAGGCTCGAAGATACAAGGGTTGGAACTTTGCTTCAGAAATTACTCACGCACACTCACATCCCAGGGACTTTCTAAGTCTGCTTCGAGTCAATTTTCTGTAGCGTTCCTTCCACATGTCTTTACTTTCCATTTACATATTCTGCAAACTTTACTTTTCATGCAAATTTACTTTTTAAGCAGCATTTACTTTCCTTGTTCAATTTTTATATTTCGAAACCTTTATCTTCCATATCAAAAGTCTTTTGACTCAGTCGAAGGCATTTTACTGCTTTGTTTAAATTTAATGCAAACCATTTCAATTCCAGTCAATTTTACTTCCAAAGTCTTTATTCATGCATTTTCAGTTTCTTTCTTTAAATCCTGCCTAATTTGAGGGTCTTTGATGTACTTTTAGAAAATTGGTACTCGCAAAAGAGGAGTTGGTTTCGCTCCCAAACCATTAGAATCGAATCACTATCGATTTGCTAAAAATCGATAAAACAAATTGGCACGCCCAGTGGGACAGTTTTAAGTTAAAGTGTGTCAAATGATTTTGGTTTCATTTAGTGTATGCAATTAAGGAGTTGAAGAATTATTCACATGGCGGATGAAGTGTCGAATGTGAATGGTGGTTCATCCACTAATAAAAGTGCACCAATAGTTATACAATCTTTGGATGTTATTTCACGTTCCGAAGGGGTGGTTATTAGTGAAAGTGTGGCGGTTACAAGTGTTCAGGATGGAAATAATGGACGTAATACTCGTCCACGTGGTATCCACCACCAATTCTGCCCCAAGTAACTGCTGATTGGCCTCCTTATGGTCTTCTTCCTGGGTTTACTCCACCAGTGAGTAGTTTTGTCCCTTCGAGGTTTGGGGGTATGAATGGAGTAAACAATGCCCAAAATCTACAACAACACTCCGAGTATTCTCGTGATTATAATGTGGGTTCTACGTCAAATGCTTCTAACTCAACAACAGCATTTAGATAATATGTAAAAGAAAGCCATCATGATCTAGTCAATTTGTTGACTCAGTAAATGACCATAATTCTGAATCCTATGATGGCTGATCACGAATTAAAATTCAATTGTCTTGATAGGCAAGTTGAGCGAATTGTTCGAATCGTTGATTATGATGAAGGAGAAAGGCAGAACGCTAGAGAAAATAATGAGGGTTTCCAATTTTTTTTTCAAAATGAGAATGATGTTTTTAGAAATAGAGAAAACCCCCAGTTAGTTCCTCGTGGTCAAAATGCAGATGATGTCCTGGCTCGATTACATGCTAATCAGGTCGGTGAATGTTATCAGGTTACCAGAATTGTGGAGGATGTTTTAAATAGGGTTGGATTCAATATTGGATTCATGAATCAACCTCATTTTGTGTCAGCTTTTCCTTGTGATGTTCAGATGGCTGAAGTGCCAAGGGGAATGAAAAATCCTAAAATCATCACAAAATTTGCAGGAGAAGTTGGAGAGTCAACTACTGAACATGTTGCTCGGTATTTGGTTGAGATTGGAAATATAGCTAATGATGAAAATTTTGAAAATGAAGTTTTTTCCTTCTTTGTTGACGAAGAATGCATTTACTTGGTTTTTGAATCTAAGACCGAATTCGATTACAACATGAGCTCAGTTAGAAACTGCTTTTCATGCTGAGTTTTATCTGGGAGAATTGAATGTAGCAGTTACTAATTTAGTATCTTTGAAACGAGAAGATGGTGAAACCATTGATGATTATATGATTCGTTTCAAAAATACTAGAAGTCAATGTTATGTTTCTCTTCTTGAGAATGAGGTGGTGAAAATAGCAATTATGGGGCTAGGATTTTATATGCGCCGAAAATTACTCATTGTGCATATTCCTGACTTAGCCCATTTGGCTAAAAGGGTACGCCAGGTACAAATTCTTAAAAAATAAAAAGAGAAGTATAAGGGTGAAAGGAGGTTGAAAAGTAAATACTTTTCTCGAAAGGAGAAGGTTGCTTATGTGGCCATGGGATCCTCTGAGGAGGAGTCCGATTTAGAAGCAAAAGTTGACTTGGCCGAACTTAAGAAAGGTCCTCTTTATGTTTGTTCTCTGCTTAAGAAACTCCGTTGTAATGATAAGTCGAATGATTCAAAACTGAAAAGTAGAAAAAGATACAGTTTTGATATTTTGATATTTCAAAATCTGATAGATTTTCGATGTGTTGCTTAAAGATAAACAGTTAATTCTTCCTGAGGGTAGAATATTACTTTTGGTGAAAGATTTAAAAGAGAAACCATATTGTAAGTTTCACCAAGCAACTAGTCATTTGACTAACAATTGTGTTCGTTTCAGGGATTTAATACAAGAGGCCATTATGGAAGGACGATTGAAGTTTGATGATGGTAAAAAGGAGATGAAAATTTATTCTGATCCCTTCGATTTTGAAACCAGTTTTGCTAAACCACTTTCAGAGTGAATATGGTTGGAATGTCTTATGACTTTGACGTGGCTTTAGGGGACTTTGAATTGAATGTCTGTTCTGTATATCCTAGAGCGGGTGATGGATTGTTGGATTTTCTGGTGTAGCAAAAACTCAAAGATCGGGATGTATCTTTGTGTCCTTGGTGTAATGCGGTATTTGATGCTAAAGCTGCAGCAATTTTTGAGAAAGAGAGAATGAAAAAGAAATTGGCTCATCGTGAGAAGCAGGCTCGTCAAAAGAATCCTATTCAATGAGTTGAGGGTCAAAGCTCTAGTGGTTCTCAGAGAAATACTATTGCTCCTATAAGCTATTCTTAAGCTATAGGCGTGCAATGTATCTCATGCTGTTAAGGGCAAGAGGGCAACCCCATTCGTGCACTCTCGAATAATCTTTCCTACTGATGGAGAGATATATCCGAAAGGAGTTTCTTCTCTCGCGAAACTGGATAAAGACAAAGCGGTGGTTACCGCCATGATTGTTGATAAAGACAAGGGCGATGATTTGGATAAAGAATATTTCGAGGAAGGAGATGAGGAGATGGTTGGTACTATTTTGATCATCCCAACTGAGTACTTAGGTGAATATGAAGGCAATCCTGTAGAAGATTATGACGTTGATGATGAGGAAGTCTTCTCGTTCATTCGATATGAGGATGAACCAGGTTATTTTCGAAGACCTTCAGAGAAACAGAAATCCCATCTGTGCCCACTTCATATTACTGCAATTATGAGTGAGATTAAAGTGAACAAAATTCTGATAGATGGAGGGGCAGCCATAAGTTTGTTGTCTGAGAGGATGCTGATGAAGGTAGGCAAGTATCCTGATGATTTGATCCCAACCAATATATCGGTGACGGACTTTAGTGGTGCTTCGACCCCTGCTAAAGGGTTAGTCACTCTGAGTGTTAAGGTTGGTTCTTCTGATCGAAACACTGTCTTTGTGGTGGTGTCTTCAAAGGCAAGCTATAATGCTTTGCTGGGTTGAGACTGGATTCATAGAGCTGGGGCTGTACCATTTACTGTGCATCAGAGTATCCTTATTTGGGAAGATGATGGAAAACTCGAAGTAATTAAGGCTGATTCAAATTTATATGTTGAACAGTTGCACGTCGATTTTAGGGTGTATAGTCCAAAACTGAAACTTTTGAATGTTGACAAGGTGTTGAACTCTTTCAATTGCGAGGGTTGTTATTTGACTTCAGAGGGTTTGAATGTGAAGCTTTGCCATCCGCATCTTGAAGCACCTCCATCTGGGTGGGATTGTTCATCTTAGGAGGTGATTCGATGATGTTTATCGATGGCAGATAATCAAGACGTCTCAAATTATCTGGTAACTCTAAATAAGTATTTCAATAATTTTCTTTCAGTTGAAAATAAAGGTGATTCTTCGGATGAAGTTGAATCATTTAGGAATGTAATTTCTTTTTCTTCTCGTAGTCAATATTCGATTCCTTCAATCGAATTTAGTCGTGGTTTAAGTTCTTCTTGTTCTTATAATTTTAATGACATCGTTAGTCAAACTACTGTTGAAATAGCAGAAGTTCATTGTATTGAAAATGAAGCTGTTGTTAATCCAGTAATTAATCAAGTTTGTTTTAATCCTAATGAATCAGTTGATTTATCATTTGATTGCATCTATAATTTAGAACCTTTGGATTTTGAAAAATATTCAGTAAAAGATTACGAACTTGAGAAAGGTTTCGAGTCACAAGATCCCTTAGAAGAGATTAACTTGGGGTCTATTGATGATGTTTGAATTACTTACATATGTAAGGATATTGAAGATCCCTTTCAAACTGAATTGTAACATCTTTTGCTTGAGTTTAGAGATTGTTTTGCTTGGGATTATCATGAGATGCCTGGTCTTGATCGTTCTCTTGTAGAATATCGATTAGCGTTGAAATCAGACGCTCGACCTGTAAAGCAAACGCCTCAACAATTTGCCCCTAAAATTAATCAAAAGATTAAAAAAGAGATTGAACGCTTGATTAAAGCAAAGTTTATTCGAACTGCATGTTATGTTAAATGGGTGTCAAATATTGTGCCTATTATGAAGAGGAATGGAAAATTAAGAGTGTGTATTGATTTTAGGGATTTGAATAATACCACTCTGAATAGCAGATATGTTAATTGACTCTGCTGCCGGGAATAAAATTCTTATGTTTTATGGACAATTTTTCAGGATATAACCAAATATTCATTGTTGAAGAGGATGTGTCCAAATCTGCTTTTCGATGTCCTGGGGCATTGGGCACGTATGAGTGGGTAGTTATGCCATTCGGTTTGAAAAATGTTGGTGCAACATATCAACGTGCTATGAATAGCATTTTTCATGAATATATTGGGGAATTTATGGAGGTATATATTGATGATGTTATGGTTAAGTCGAATTCGACCACTCAACACATCGATCATTTGAGAAAAGCATTTATTACTATGCGAAAGAAGGGGTCAAAAATGAATCCTTTAGAGTGTGCATTTGGTTGTCACCAGGGAATTTTTTAGGATTTGTTGTCCATAAAAAAGGTTGAATATTTGCTCCTTTAGTAAAACTAACGACTGATTCACAATTCGAATGGACGAAAGAACATCAAGAAGCTTTTGAATCGATTAAAGCTTATTTGTCTAAAGCTCTAATAATGGCGAATGTTTGCCCTCATGTACCTTTGAAATTATATATTGCAGCATCCATGAACATAATAGGGTTTATGTTGGCTGAAGATGATAAAATTGGACATGAATGAGCTGTTTATTACCTTAGTCAAGTATTACCTGATATTGAGACAAGATACTCACCCATCAAAAAACTGTGCTTGCCTTTGTATTACGCTTGCACAAAGTTAAAGTGTTATATGGTTGCCAAACCTGTGAAAATCATTGCACAAACTGACCTTGTTAAATATATGTTGACTTCTCCAATGTTGCAAGGTCGATTACGGAAATGGATCTTGGCATTAACTAAATTCGATTTGCAATACGTTCTAGCCAAGGCTGTGAAAGGACAGGTCATTGCAGATTTTCTTGTTGATAATTCGAATAATCTGAATGACCAGGGAGAAAATATAATTGACGTGCATGTTGATTATTGAAAGTTATATTTTGATGGTTTGAAGCATAAAGATGGTGCAGGAGTGGGAATTTTAATTATCTCACCAGAGAAAATTCCATCAGAATTTTTGTTCAGTTAAAATAACCTTGTTCGAATAATGTGGCTGAGTATGAAGCTTTAATTTTGAGTCTTGAAATTTCGATTGGAAAATGGGGTTTAGAAGTTCAAATCCTTTGGGATTCTCAGTTGGTTTTGAAACAATTATCAAAGGAGTTCAAATGTAACAATGAGAAGTTGCATAAGTATTTGGTAACAGCATGGGAGTTGCTAACTTCTTTTTGAAAGGTCTCGTTAGTCCATATTTCAAGAATTCAAAATGAAATTGCTAATGATTTGTGATGAATCCACATTTCATGGTATTTATTTGCTCTATTTGGATGGATTTCATCAACCTTTCTTACACTTATCCATTGAAATAGCATGCTTTTGTGAATTCTTCCCTAATTGTGCTTAATTGTGAAAAATATGCTTTTCATTCTTAAACTACTAATTTTAATTCACTTTTCTCCCATTCGATGCCTTGATATATTTGTTTGAGTGATTTAACGCTTTGAAGGCAAGAATGGCTTGAGAAAGTGGAAGGAAAGCATAAAAAGTGGAAGAATTCAAGAAATGAAGGATTTATAAAGCTGCCATTCCTAACCTCTCTGTACTAAATTGGTCATAACTTGAGCTATAGAGGTTCAACTGAGGCAGTTTCAGCGGATTCAGCACGTGTGCGGACGCACATATCTGTGCGTCCGCATAGGTCCCTGCACGTGACCTCATTAATTGCAACTCACTGGCAGCGATTTTTGGGCCCAAAACCCAATCCAACTTATTTCTGAAGCTATTTCAAGCCAAATTGAAGCTTGGAGAAAGGGGGAGCACTTAGGTTTTAGATTTTTACATGTTTTAGTTAGTTTTTTAGAGAGAAAAGCTCCCTTTTCTCTCTAGAATTAGGGTTTTCTTAGTTTAATTTCTTGTAATTTCTACTTTTAATTCTTGTTTTTATTTACTTTTCCTTGTCATTTATTGTTATTGCATCTTTGTTCTTCTTCATTTCTCTTGTTATTTCCTTTATTTTGTCACTTTTATGTTTATGCACACTCTTTGTTAATTTTAATTTCAATTAATACAATTTATGTTTTATGTTCATTTATTGCTTTCTTTAGTTGTTGTTATGATTTTCTTGCCTTTGGTAGTTATAGAATTTATTTTAATGCAATTTAATTTGATTTTATTTTCATGCACACCAAGTGTTTGATAAAATGCTTGGCTTAGTTTTTACTTAGCTTTTCTCCACTCTTGGCTTGAAATTGTTGACTTTGGTGATCCTTGAGTCATTGATGTCCATTCTTGTTTGATACATTAGAGTAGTTAGTTGATTTGGTCTCCATTGACTCTATGTGACCCCTTAGTGTTGACATAGGACTTATGGATTGAAATCAACTATGCCTATTTGACTTATCTTCGATGTAAGGTTGACTAAGTAGGATTAACTCTTCATAATCACCATGTGTTTGTGGTCAATGCCTAGGATAGGTGATCTTAGCTCTCAATTACTTGCCAAGAGGTTTCTTACACTTTAATTTTCATTGCTTTGACTTTAATTACTTTGACTTCTATTGCTTGTTTGACTTTTATTGCTTTGATGTTTAGCTTTTCACACTCTTGGTTGAGAAATTGGGTGTTTAGATGGAATTGAGTTGTGGATGTCCATTCTGCATTATGTGTGAATTGTTAATTGGTTTGTTTTTTTTTTACTCTAAGTGACCCACTAGTGTTGACTTAGGACTTAGGGATTGGGATCAATTATGCCCTTTTGACTAATTCTCAAGTAGGATTGACTAATTGGGATTAATTCCACACAATTGCCATGTTTGTGGTCCATAACTAGGATAAAAATCCTAAATTCCCCAACTCTCACCAAGAGCTCTTTTTAGTATTTGAATTCTCTTGTACTTGCTTTCCTTTAATTTCTTGCATGTTTATTTACACTTTCTTGCTATTTATATTTCTTGCCTTTCTTGTCAATTGTCATCCAATCCCCATTTTCTCCCATAGCCAATAAATATATATTTCATTGCAATTCCTAGGGAAGACGACCCGGGATTTAATTACTCTCGGTTATTTTGTATTGGATTTAATATTTGATCTTGAGAATTTATTGTTGGTTTGGACTATGCTACCAACGAATTGATTCTTGTTTTGATTGATTCTAAGCCGGCAATAATTCTCTTTATCAAGTTGGCCCAAATTGCTTCAAGATATAAAGTGTTCCCAGAGGCACTTAGAAAATTGGAAAAAGTTCGGAAAATTTTAGTACCTATTGATGAGAGAGATGCCCTGTGTTTGGATGAATGGGAAGAAGATGATTGGAGAAAATCCATTGCTAAATATTTAAAAGATCCCAGTGTTTGAGTTGATAGAAAAGTAAAATTGAAAGTAATGAATTTTGTTTTGTTGGCTGATGAGTTATATAGGAAAGGAATCGATGGAAGCCTTTCAAGGTATTTGGGACAAGCAGATAAAGATATTGCTTTAGGAGAAGTCCATATAGATATATGTGGTGCTTAGTGCAGAATTTACAACCACAAACTAACCGGCAAGTACACCGGGTCATACCAAGTGGTACCTCAAGTGAATGAGGGTCGATCCCACGAGGATTGATGGACTAAGCAACAATGGTTGATTAATTTACTTAATTAGACAAGCAGAAAATGATGTTTAGAGAGTTCAAACGCATTAATAGTAAATTTAGAATATTAGAAAGTAAGCAGTAAATTGTTGTGAATAATATATGAGAGAACAGTTAAGGTTTTAGAGATATCTATTTTCCGGATTGACTTTTCTTACTAACTATTTTAATCATGTAAGATTTAATTCATAGCAAACTGTATGTGACTAAACCCTAATTTCTAAGACCTTTTTAGTCTTCTCTAAAGTTCATCAACTGCCAATTCCTTGGTCACTTAATTCCAATTAGAGGGTGAAGTTCAATTCTAGTTTATATGCCACAGAAATCCTAATTACCCAAATATAAGAGGATTATATGTCACGTATCCTGTTAAATCCAGATAATTAAAAATTTAGGAGAATATTTTTTCAAGCTGTTGTTCAAGTAAAGAGCTTTTTCAAGTTATACAAGAACGCAATTAGAACAAGGGTCATACTTCCGTTCGACCCAAATTCATAAGATAAAGAACGAAAAAAATTCTTGAATATAAGTCAGTACATGAATTAAAATAGAAAAATAATAGTATCAATCGATACAATAGACAGAGCTCCTAACCTTAACAGTGGAGGTTTAGTTGCTCATGGTTCAGAGAGAAAATAAGGATTCAGGTAAACTGTAAAGTACGGAATGAGGTAGAAGAGAAGAGATGAGCCCGAAGGGCTGATTCTTTTTCCTTTTATATCTAATCCTAATTAATGTAAAATATATTTTCTAAACTAAAATAATATATTTTCCTATTTTAAAATAAAATACAAATTCAATCAAAATTAATTTAGCTTCATGCGCAGCTTTCTGAGTGCTTGGGGACCACTTGGGGCATTCGGATCCATGCTGAACTTGGAAATTCCCAAGTTCAGCATGGAGGAAGCCGTAGTGTTTTGCTTGTTTCCCTTTGAGTCCACACTAAACTTGGATTATCCCAAGTTCAGCATGGAGTGATGCGTGATTCCTCCTTTGTGCTTTTGATCCCACGCTGAACTTGGAGTTTCTCAAGTTCAACGTGGGATTGTATGTATGAAATGGAAGAGAAGGGTATACTATTATATATTGTTGGAAAGCTATAGATATTAGCTTTCTAATGCCGCTAAAATCACATCAATTGGACCTTTATATCTCAAGTTATTTCTATTTGAGTGCAAGGAGATTGGGGTTGACAGCATCATTCACTTTTTTCCTTTTCTGCTACAAAACTCCGTCAAATCCATCTGAATGCTACCTAAAATAAACAGAAATTGTAAACAACTCAAAGTATCATTCATAGTGGCTAAAGATATTTAAATCTTGATTAAACTCAACAATTTGAATACAAATTTACTAGGAAAAGATAGAGAAGATGCTTACGCATCACAACACCAAACTTAAATTGTTACTTGTCCTCAAGCAACCAAAACTAATATAGGCCTAGGATGTGAATTTGCATGAGAGTGAGAGTTCGATTAAGCTCATGTCTCTTCTTGAAGTGGGGTTTACAACTGCAATCCTGAATAGGTTTGGCCTCTCACTATCCTTTGAATCAAAAGAATGTTACTGTCATTCGGAATTAGAATCCGAATAATATTATAAATTCTCTAATATTTTATGCTTTAGTTTAATCCTTGAACACAGCAAATTTCCTTTAATTCTCTTTTCTTGGGTGCTTTGTACCTTGAGCCTAGCCGTGACTTTAAATGTTTTATCTCAAGCTTTACTTGACACGAAACAGCACAAGCACTTAACTGAGAAATTCTCTTTAAGTTCTAATTTTTCTTTTAGTTACTCCCATACAGTGGTACTCAAAGCCTTGGGCATACTTTGCTAAATGCACTTGAACTTGACTCTTAGTACTCTGTCTCAAGGATTACTTGACACAATTACACCACAAGCATATGACTAGGAGAACAACTCTTTGAGCTTTTAATCATGTCAGACCTCCCTAGTCATTGATGCTCAGAGTCTTGGACCTTGCTTTTATTTTTCTTTTGCTATTTCTCTTGCTTCAAGGATTAAGCTTTTGTTTACTTCAGAGAATTCATAATAGTTCTCTAAATTCCTGTTCCTTATACATCAATATCCTTTGATTCAAATTCAAATATGCACTGTTCATGTCATGCATTTAGAATCACAAATAATACCACCACATTTAAGTAAATAAGATTACTCTTAAATATAAACTCAATTTCTCATGCAATACACCACTTCTTTTTTTTTTTTTTTAAATTCAAGCTCAGTGAGCAATACATGAGACAAATTTTTTTTAACTAAAAGCAAATGATAGAATGAAACTAAATCTAAGAATTGAAAGTACTAAAGATCATGCAGGCAATCAAAGCAACAAAAAATAGAAGACAACAAAATAAGAACGGAAGAGAAATAGAATAAAAGGAACTCAACCACCTCAGTTATGTTGGTGGCCATCTCATTCCTCCATGAAGAACATTCATCTCCCTTTGGTGCTATTAAAATAAACAGAAAAGGCCAAAAGCAAAGTGACAACACCAAACTTAAAAGTTTGCTTGTCTTCAAGCAAAGAAAATCTGAAAAGACGGTGTCAAAAAATCTTCTTAATTGCTTCTGTTCCTGTTCTAATCATTCTGCATGACCAAAACACATGTAAAACAAGAAAAATTCTATAAAAAATTAGATAAAGTAATTTAAAACCAAAACTAAAATAACTATAATGCTAAAATAAAAATAACTATAAAATTAAAACCAAAGCAACTGCAAAACCAAGGATACTAGTAGTTGGGTTGCCTCCCAACAAGCGCTTCTTTAATATCACTAGCTTGACACTTGATTGTTGAATTTTCTTCCTCTTCTTTTAGTTGGTTAAAAGAAATGACTCCAAGGGGGGAGAGTTGAAGATTAGTGCCCCCTAATATAAAGTCCTCCTAACAAGCTTTCTTTTATTATGATTAGCTTGATTCACCTTGCTTGCTGGGGTAGAGGTTGGATTTTTTTTGCTGACCTTTTCTTCTTTATAGATATTTTCTTCTGTTTCTTGGTCACAATCCCCTTTTTAGTGCTTTCCTCGGTTGCCTTCACTTCTTTGATTTCAAAATTTGGGTGTTGTGTGATGGTTGGAGTGTACCCTTCATCAAGAATGTCTTGAATTGGTGGTTCAATAAACTCACCTTCTATGCCACTTTCTGCTTCATTAGGACCAAGGAAAGCATATTTAAGTGTTGGGGGAGAAGACTTCAATTCAAATGTGGGCAGTGCATTTAGATTTTTCTTCTCAGGAGCTTGCATGCATAGAATTATAGGGACTTGTATGGCTTCCTCCGGAATTATTGGAATGTGCACGCATAGAGTGTGCATGGCTTCCTCTTTTGTTTGTGTATCATCCTCCTTTGTTTGTGCATTGATGCGTGAGCATCTTTCCTATCTTTTCCTAGTGAATTTGCATCTAATTTGTTGACTTTAATCAAGAATTAATTATCTTTTAGCCACTATGGATGCTACTTTAAATCTCGTGAAATTCTGTTTATTTTAGGTAGCATTCGGCTGGATTTGATGAAGTTTCCGCAGAAAAAAGCTCAAAGCCTTTATACCATTCGATGCCTGGATCCGTGCGTTAAGTGTTTTCAGACTATATAAGGCAAGAATGGTTTAGAGGATGGAAAGGAAGCTTGCATAAATGGAAGGAGCACAAGAATTAAAGGAGATAACCAGCGAGGAGCGATGCGTGCGCGCACCTGACGCGTGCGCGTGATTTGGAGATTTGTATGGCGACGCGTGTGTGTACCTGACACGTACGCGTGACATGCGCCACGTGCAGAAAACGCAGAAAATGCTTGGGGCGATTTCTGGGCTGTTTTTAACCCATTTTTTGGCCCAGAAACACAAGTTAGGCGTGGATCCTATGAAGCAAGTGGTCCCCATCCATCAATTGAAGACTTGCTGATTGCTATAATTAATTCTGATTTAAATTTAAATTTTAATTTAAAATAGAAAAAGATATTATTTTAATTTTAGAAAAGAGATTTTAAATAAATTAGGATTAGACATAAAAAGAAGAAACTTTTCTTCTGTAGGGGGATTCCATTCCATTCTAATTCACAATTATTCACAATTCACAGTTTACCTAAATCCTTATTTTCTCTCTGAACCATGAGCAACTAAATTTTCACTGTTAAGGTTAGGAGCTCTGTCTATTGTATGGATTGATACTATTATTTTCTATTTTAATTCATACACTGATTTATATTTCAAGAATTGTTTTCGTTCTTTATCTTATGAATTTGGGTCGAACGGAAGTATGATCCTTGTTCTAATTGAGTTCTTGTATAACTTGGTAAAGCTCTTTAATTGAACAACAACTTGAAAACATATCCTTCTAAATTTCTAATTATCTGGACTTAATGGGATACGTGACATATAATCCTCTTATATTTGGGTAATTATAATTTTTGTGGCATATAAACTAGAAATTGAACTTCACCCTCTAATTGGAATTAAGTGACCAAGGAATTGGCGGTTGATAAATTTTAGAGGAGACTAAAAAGGTATAAGGAATTAGGGTTTAGTCACTTATAGTTTACCATGAATTAAATCTTGCATGATTAAAATAGTTAGTAAGAAAATTCAATCCGGAAAATAGATATCTCTAAAGCCTTAACTGTTTTCTCCCATATTATTTACATCAATTTACTGCTTGCTCTCTGATTTTCTGAATTTACTGTTTAATACTTTTGAACACCAAAACACTCTTTTCTGTTTGTCTAACTAAGTAAATCATTTAACCATTATTGCTTAGTCCATCAATCCTCGTGGGATTGACCCTCATTCACTTGAGGTACTACTTGGTACGACCCGATGCACTTGCCGATTAGTTTGTGGGTTATATATTCCGCACCATGCATCTTCCTCCTTTATTTTTGCATCTTCCTCTTCTTCCATGTGTGAGGGTGAAAAGTTCTCTAATTCACTGGAGTATGAACTCCTTTGATTGATTCTCTCACTTTCTTTCATAGGATCTTGCATTATATCTCTTGGGAAGGAATTTGCCTGTTCCTCTTCCTGGGACTTGATAATCAATTGCACATATTTCTCTATATTTTTGACACTCGTCCTTATATCATGTATGAATTATTTCATGAGAAGCTCAAGAGCTAATGGTTCTTGATATGAATAAGGAGATGGTGGCTCTTGATATGAATAAAAAGAGGAGGATGGTTCTTGGTATGAGTAGGGAGATGGTGGCTCTTGGTATGAATAAGAAGGAGGTGATGGTTCTTGATAAGAGTAAAAAGAGAATGGTTCTTGGTAAGAATAAGGAGATGGTGGTTCTTGATATGAATATGGAGATGGTGGTTCTTGATATGAATATGGAGATGGTGGTTCTTGATGGATAGGATATGGGACATTGAAATTTTTTTGCTCTTGACCTTGCCAACCAAAATCCGGGTAGTTCCTCCATCCACAATAATAAGAATCACTCCTTGGGTGTGAGTAATAACCCATGTGATCTCTCTCTATTATTTTTTCTTAGCACAAAGCACCAAAAAGAATTAAACGCACCATGTGGTAAATAGAAAAGCAAAGAAGAAAGAATAGAATTTTTTTTGAAAAGAAATAAAATAAAGAATAATAAAAATAAAAGCAGAATTCAAAAATAAATGAAAAGAAGTGAATTAAAAATAAAATAAAATAAACTAATAAAATATAGAAATAAAAAAATAATGAAAAGAAAAAAAAGAAAATAAAAAATAAAAAAAGGAAAGTAGAAAGGAAAAAGAAAAAAAAAGAGAACTAATGAACGTTTTAAAAAAATAAAAATTGAAGTTAAAGAAAATAAAAAAAATGGACGAATACAGGGGGAGAGGAGGAAATACTAACGGAAAAAAAAAGAAGAATTAAAGTACATAAAGAAACAAAAAATAAAAATTAATAATACTAAAAGAAACTAACTAAAGAAAAAAATTATCTAATCTAAGCAATCAAACAATGAGTAGTTGTCAATTACAGTCAATCCCCGACAACGGCACCAAAAATTTGGTGCGGAATTTACAACCACAAACTAACCGGCAAGTGCACCGGGTCGTACCAAGTAGTACCTCAAGTGAATGAGGGTCGATCCCACGGATTGATGGACTAAGCAACAATGGTTAATTAATTTACTTAGTTAGACAAGCAGAAAATGATGTTTAGAGAGTTCAAATGCATTAACAGTAAATTCAGAATATCAGAAAGCAAGTAGTAAATTGATGTGAATAATATATGAGAGAACAGTTAAGGTTTCAGAGATATCTATTTTCCAGATTGACTTTTCTTACTAACTATTTTAATCATGCAAGATTTAATTCATGACAAACTGTATATGACTAAACCCTAATTCCTTAGACCTTTTTAATCTCCTTTAAAGTTCATCAATCGCCAATTCCTTGGTCACTTAATTCCAATTAGTGGATGAAGTTCAATTCTAGTTTATATGCCACAGAAATCCTAAATACCCAAATATAAGAGGAATATATGTCACGTATCCCGTTAGGTCCAGATAATTAGAAATTTAGGAGAATATATTTTCAAGCTGTTGTTCAAGTAAAGAGTTTTTCCAAGTTATACAAGAACACAATTAGAACAAGGGTCATACTTCTGTTCCACCCAAATTCATAAGATAAAGAACGAAAACAATTCTTGAATATAAATCAGTACATGAATTAAAATAGAAAAATAATAGTATCAATCCATACAATAGACAGAGCTTGTAACCTTAACAGTGGAGGTTTAGTTGCTCATGGTTTAGAGAGAAAATAAGGATTCAGGTAAACTGTAAAGTACGGAATGAGGTAGAAGAGAAGAGATGAGCCCGAAGGGCTGATTCTTTTCCCTTTTATATCTAATTCTAATTAATGTAAAATATATTTCCTAAACTAAAATAATATCTTTTCCTATTTTAAAATAAAATACAAATTCAATCAAAATTAATTTAGCTTCATGTGCAACTTTCTGAGTGCTTGGGGACCACTTGGGGCATTCGGATCCACGCTGAACTTGGAAATTTTCAAGTTCAGCATGGAGGAGGCAGCAGCGTTTTGCTTGTTTCCCTTTGAGTCCACGTTGAACTTGGATTATCCCAACTTCTGCGTGGAGTGATGCGTGATTCCACCTTTGTGCTTTTGATCCCACGCTGAACTTGGAGTTTCTCAAGTTCAACGTGGGATTGTATGTATGAAATGGAAGAGAAGGGTATACTATTATATATCATTGGAAAGATCTGGAAGTTAGCTTTCTAATGCCACTAAAATCAAGTCAATTAGATTTTTATAGCTCAAGTTATTTTTTTTGAGTGCAAGGAGGTCGGAGTTGACAACATCATTCGCTTTATTCCTTTTCTGCTACAAAACTCCGTCAAATCCATCCGAATGCTACCTGAAATAAACATAAATTGCAAAAAACTCAAAGTAGCATTCATAGTGGCTAAAGATATTTAAATCTTGATTAAACTCAACAATTTGAATACAAATTCACTAGAAAAGATAGAGAAGGTGCTCACGCATCAGTGCTCATCAGGTTGGGAGAAAAATGAAACGGGTAATACATCAAAATAATGTTTATTGGCCCTCTATGATCAAAGATTTCATCGACTATGCAAAGGCATGTCATGAATGTCAACGTCATGGAGTAATACAACAGATCCCAGCAGCCAGGTTGCTTTCGATCATTAAGCCATGGTCGTTTTGAGGTTGGGCTTTAGACTTAGTTAGGTTGATACATCCCCCTTCGTCAAAAAATCATAAATTTATTTTGATGGCAATAGATTATTTCATGAAGTGGGTTGAAGCTGTTCCTCTGATAAAGGTTGGGCAAAATGAAATAATAGATTTCATTGAGGAATATATAATTCATCGATCTGGAATTCCTAAAACACTAAGTACTGATCAAGGGACTATGTTCACTGGTCAACGAATTAAGAATTTCGCAGCCTCAAGGAACATTAATATGGTCACTTCAATTGTACTCCTTATTATGCACAAGCTAATGGGCAAGTCGAAGCGGCAAACATAATTTTAATTGGTTTGATTAAAAATCAGATTGGAAATAGACCTCGAACTTGGCATGAGACTTTGAGCCAAATATTGTGGGCTTATCGAAACTCACCAAGGGGATCAACAGGCACTTCTCCTTATAAATTGGTATACGGGCACGATGCAGTTTTGCCATTAGAAATTAATCTCAACACTATGAGAATTTCAAGGCAAGATGATTTACCAGTCGATGATTATTAGAATGCGATGTACGATGAGTTAAATGATTTAGACTCAGAGCGTGTTTTGGCCCTGGAGAGTATGATTCGACAAAAGGAAAGCATTGCTCGCAGTTATAATCGTCGGGTAAAAGAAAAATGTTTCAGTATAGGAGAGTTAGTTTTAAAAGTTGTATTGCCAATGGAAAAGAAGTCGAGATTTCTTGGCAAGTTGTCCCATACATGGGAAGGTCCTTTTCAAGTAATTGAGTTGTACTCTGGAAATGCATACCGAATTAAAGATATTGATTCTGGGAATGTAATTAATTCAATAAATGGAAAATACTTGAAACAGTATCGATGTATGCCAAGTTGGGATCAATGATATAAAAAGTAGAGTTAAAAAAAAGTTACTACAAATAATGATATTCTAAGGTGGAGAAATATAGGGTACTAAAAGTTTTGCTAAGTCTGAGTGTAGGTGAACTCTTTCACTGTTCAGGGCTGAGAATGCTTCAGTCTACTCATATTCTTCATTCTAGGCTTTATCAAGTTGCTTCTCACACTCCTCTCGCTTGGCTTCAAGAGTGTAAATTTCCTTAAAGAGTTTTTGTTGTTTGTTTTGAGCGGTAGCCAAAGGTATCACCATGTCAGCCTTTCTCTTCCTAACCTTGGCTAGCCTTTCATTGATTCTAGCCAATTCCACTTCGAGTTCTTCTTCCTCTTTGTCATAATGAGCTCGAGCAACGAAGGCCTGAGAAATTTTTAAATCAAACTCTTCACAAGAAGCTTTTATTGGTCGAAGAGCTGTGCTATATTCATCTGTTTCAGAACTTGAATAACAGAACTTTTGATCTCTTTGAGAGTACGAATGTACTTAGAAAAGTATTTATTCCACCAATCAAAGCAAGACTTGGTGATGAATAAACTACACTCGTATCAAAGGTGATTGTAATTCATTTTTCGCTTTTTGTTCGAAGCAAGACAGATATCAAGGGCTTCCTTCGAAAGCAGATTAACATGACAGAGAGGTTTGCTATTTTGGGGAGTGGAGTTGGAATAGCTTGGGAGAAACCCAATTGTCTGGCTGTATAATGAGGAGCATAAAGAGTTGCCTTAATACGTTCTTTTTTGTATTGTGACAGCCCTATTGGAATTACTTGGACAGCCAGTAGGTTTGCCCAATTTCTGTTGGCGATTTCGTCTTCCTGATCATTATTAGGGGAAAAGAGACATTCAAGCCAAGGGGGACCACAACTTTGACGTAAAAAAGGAGTAAAATTGAGGTCATCATTGTTGAAATTTTTACAGGAGTGAAAAAGAGAGAAGACAGCCCATAAATGGTCTTCATTTGTTTGAGTGTCTAGAAAGTTTGGTTGGAAAGAAGCTAATTGGAAACTCTCGATATGTTGCTTCCTAGATGAACCGTCTCCATGTTTTTTCATGAACTTTTCGAGGACGAACGCCATAGTTGGAGACGCCAAAAAGGACCTCCTGTTCTAATCAGAAAATTTTTTCGAAGGCAATTGACAGATTGGCGAAGTTCTTCAAAAAATGTGCCCCAGGATTAACTTGGCCAAATTGAAATTATTCCCCTCATGTAGAAGAGCAGCAAGGGGAAGAAAAAGTTTCTACATCTGGAAACTTCGAGAGCAGAAAACTATGGCGTTTAGCAAATAAAATAGAAACGCCACATGCTCGTCGTCCGTTATAGGATCATTGTCCGCACCCATATGGTGAGCAATAAATTCAATATAAGAAGTCATGGAGCCTATCTTGTATTCTCGATTGGGTTACATATCAGAAGTAAATTTGGGGAAGTTTATCAGGAGACCAGTGATGGCAGCCACATCAAGGAGTGAAAGGCCGATCATCCCACAGGGAAGGTGGAAGTTGTTGGTGGTCCTGTTCCAGAAGTGAACCACAGCCCCAATCATCCAGGGTTGTGTCGATGGTGCAAGGTGAGAAAGTCAAAGGAGGTCATTGATAAACCACTATTTTATGGTTTATCTTGTGCTCAATTGAGTGGTTTCATCAAATCTTTGCACACTTATTCATACAAATTGCATGAGTTTGCATTTTTCCTTCCTAATCCTGTGATATGATTGAAAACATGTTTCCTAGGCCGTTAAACTGTCAATTTTAATTATCCTTTATTACCATTCGATGCCGTGATATGTGCGTTAAGTGTTTTTAGAGATATAAGGCAGGAATGGCTTAGAGGATGGAAAGGAAGCATGCAAAAATGAAAGGAATACAAGAAGTTGAAGAAATTGTTAAGGTGTCCAGCTTGACCTCTTTGCACTCAAACGGTCATAACTTGAGCTATAGAAGTCCAAATGAGGCAGTTCTAGTTGCGTTGAAAAGCTAATATCCAGAGCTTCGAAATGATATATAATTTGCTATAGTGACCATACATAAAAATGACGCGCACGCGTGAATCATGCGGACGCGTCGTTCTGCAGAAAAATCAGCGACCTGCACGTGGCAAAATTCGCCCCCAGCAATTTTTGGGCTGTTTCTGACCCATTTTTCAGCCCAGAAAACACAGATTTGAGGCTATAAAGTGAAGGAATCTATTAATTCATCATCAGACATTTATAATTCACAATTTTAGATTTTAGATGTAGTTTTTAGAGAGAGGCTCTCTCCTCTCTCTTAGGTTTTAGGATTAGGATTTCTCTTAGGATTAGGATTTCTTCTTCTTCATTCCAGGTTCAATGTTCTTTTAATTTAGTTTTTCTTATACTTTTATTTACTCTATTACTTTAATTTATATTCTTCTCTGGTTAATTTTTTTAATGCAAAGAGTATTTTTCTATTTAATTTCTTTATTTGCTTGATTATCTCAATTCAATCCAATTATCATGTCTTCTTTCTATTCCCTTTTCATGTATGCAAAATTGACATCCATGTCAATGGAGTAGGTTCCCAACTTAACTTTGGAGTTGATTATTATTTGGAGACCCTTGAGTTGGAAGACTCAAGAGTTAATTTGTGATTGGCTCTCTGGCCACTAACACTAATCCTTCCCAAGGGAGAGGATTAGGACTTGTGAATAGAAGTTGGCTCCCAACTTAACTTTCCTTTATTTAGTAAAGGATAACCAAGTAGAGTAACAACCAATTACCATTACACTTGAAAAATCCAACAAGGATAGAACTTCCAATTAATCTTCTACGGGTCAAGGCTTTTATTTTAATTACATAAACCCTCTTGTTAATTTTTATTACATTAAATTATAATTATTTATTTTCCCATTCTTCAACTCTAAAAATTCTCAGAAAACCCATAACCAATAATAACACACCTCCCTGCAATTCCTTGAGAGACGACCCGTGGTTTAAATACTTCGGTTATAAATTTTATTGGGTTTTGTTACTTGTGACAACCAAACTTTTGTACGAAAGGATTCTCTGTTGGTTTAGAAACTATACTTACAACGCGATTATATTTGTGAATTTCTTTACTGGCAGAAATCAGTTCGTCAAAATGGCACCGTTGCTGGGAAATTGCAAACGTGTGCCTTATTATTGGTTATTGTAAATATTTGCTTTTTGCTTGTTTATTTATTTTTATTTTTGTTTTTAATTTTTATTAGCTATTATGATTTCTCACCCCTCTGGTTTTAAGTTTGGTTCCAATGTTGTTGTAAGGAATGGAAACTATAATGAAAATAGGCATCAAGGTTGGAAGAATCAAAGATGGGAGCAGCCACAAGGATTTGATCAACCCACTTGGCAACAACCCCCTCCAGTGCGCTATAACCAACAACCATTCTGTGATGCATACCAAGACAATAGCTATGGTGTACCTTTTCGTGACAACCAACCTCCACCAAATTACTATGGTCAAGAGCCATTTCAGAGTGCATACCAAGATGATGAATATGGTAGACCCCCTTATAGTTACCAACAAGCCCCACTATATGCCTATGACCTCCCTCCTCAACATAGGTTTGAACCACCAAACTCACAAGCCCCCTACTACCAAACAACCTCATATGATCCTAACCCATATCCACCATATCAACCACCCTATGAGCCATATGAGCCATACATAGATCCACCCCAATTTCAACCCAATTACTCCCAAGAACCACCACCTCCATATATACCATGTCCATATCCATCAACCCAAGAGCACTATGATCCTACTTATGATAGTCAAGCTGGACAAGAGTCAATGGATTGTCTCCAGGAAGCAATAGATCAACTTCACGCAACCATCCGTCAAAAGTTTGGCCCAAGAGACTCATGCAATGAACAAAGCATTCCCACGGATGAGTGTGTTGAGCAATGATGAGCGGATATTTTATACGCTTTTTGGGGTTAATTTCATATAGATTTTAGTATGTTTTAGTTGGTTTTTAGTTTATTTTCATTAGTTTCTAGGCAAAATCCACATTTCTGGACTTTACTATGAGTTTGTGTGTTTTTCTGTAATTTCAGGTATTTTCTGGCTGAAATTGAGGGAGCTGAGCAAAAATCTGATTCAGGCTGAAAAAGGACTGCTGATGCTGTTGGATTCTGACCTCTCTGCACTCGGAATGGAATTTCTGGAGCTACAGGAGTCCAAATGGCGTGCTTTTAATTGCGTTGGAACGTAGACATCCAGGGCTTTCCAGCAATATATAATAGTCCATACTTTGCTCAAGGATAGATGATGTAAACTGGCGTTCAATGCCAGCTCTCTGCCCAATTCTGGCGTCTAGCGCCAGAAACAAGTTGCAAGTTGGAGTTCAACGCCAGAAAAGGATCCAAAGCTGGCGTTGAACGCCCAAAACAGCCCCAGACACGTGAAAGCTTTAGTCTCAGCCCCAGCACACACCAAGTGGGCCCCAGAAGTGGATTTCTGCACTATCTGTTATAGTTTACTCATTTTCTGTAAACCTAGGTTACTAGTTTAGTATTTAAACAACTTTTAGGGATTTATTTTGTATCTCATGACATTTTAGATCTGAACTTTGTAATCTCTGACGGCATGAGTCTCTAAACTCCATTGTTGGGGGTGAGGAGCTCTGCTGTGTCCTGATGAATTAATGCAAGTATTTTTGTTTTCTATTCAATCACGCTTGTTCCTATCTAAGATGTTCATTCGCGCCTATTCATGATGAATGTGATGATCCGTGACACTCATCACCATTCTCAACCTATGAACGTGTGCCTGACAACCACCTCTGTTCTACATTAGATTGAATGAGTATCTCTTAGATTCCTTAATCGGAATCTCCGTGGTATAAGCTAGAATCCATTGGCAGCATCCTTGAGAATCTGGAAAGTCTAAACCTTGTCTGTGGTATTCCTAGTAGGATTCTGGGATTGGATGACTGTGACGAGCTTCAAACTCGCGAGTGCTGGGCGTAGTGACAGACGCAAAAGGATAGCGAATCCTATTCCGGTATGATCGAGAACCTACAGATGATTAGCCATGCGGTGACAGCACACCGGACCATTTTCACTGGAAGGATGGATGGTAGCCATTGACAACGGTGATCCACCAACACACAGCTTGCCATAGGAGGACGTGCGTGCGTGAACAAGAAGACAGAGGAAAGCAGAGATTCAGAAGACAAAGCATCTCCAAAACTCCAACACATTCTCCATTACTGCATAACAAGTATTTATTTCATGCTCTGTTATCCCTTGCAATCAAATTTGATAAGTGAATTGTTTTATTATTTTCCTGACTGAGTTACAAGATAACCATAGCTTGCTTCAAGCCAACAATCTCCGTGGGATTGACCCTTACTCACGTAAGGTATTACTTGGACGAACCAGTGCACTTACTGGTTAGTGGTACGAATTTGTGAAGAATTGTGATTTCCAATTTTGTGCACCAAGTTTTTGGCGCCGTTGCCGGGGAATTGTTCGCGTTTGGACAACTAACGGTTTATTTTGTTGCTTAGATTAGGAAAAATTTCCCTTTTTAGTTTAGAGTCTCTTGTTATTGTCGTGTTAAAATTTTAGAATCCTTATTTTCTTTTTTAAAATCTTTTTCAAAAATAATTTTTCTATTAAATCCTGTGCCAAACTTTAAGTTTGGTGTTTTCTTGTTGATTTTTCTGTGTTTTTCGAAAATTTTAGTTTGGTTTTCTAAAAATTTTAAGTTTGGTGTTCTTCCTTCATGTTCTTATGTTCTTGTGAGTCTTCAAAGTGTTCTTGAGTTTTCCTTGTGTCTTGATCTTAAAATTTTTAAGTTTGCAAAAATCATCATATCCTTTTCAAAATTTTCTAATCACTTTCTCTCTCCTCATTTTTTTCGAGAATCTTCACCCATTTTTATTTATTTTATTTTAATTTATTTTGTTTTTGAAATAAGTAAATTATTAAATAAAAATATTTTTTCTACTTTACATCATCTTCCTTTCTCCATCATGGACCTAAGAGGAAATGAACAGTCCAGGAGGACTTTGGGGTCATATGCTAACCCCTCTACTGCTTCATATAGGAGTAGTATCTGCATACCCTCCATTGGAGTCAGTAGCTTTGAGTTGAATCCTCAGCTCATTATCATGGTGTAGCAAAGTTGCCAGTATTCCGGTCTTCCACAGGAAGAACCTACAGAATTTCTGGCACAATTTTTACAAATTGCTGACACAGTACATGATAAGGAAATAGATCAGGATGTCTACAGACTATTACTGTTTCCATTTGCTATAAAAGATCAAGCTAAGAGGTGGTTAAATAACCAACCTAAGGCCAGCATAAGAACATGGAAACAGCTGACAGAAAAATTTTTGAATCAATACTTTTCCCCAAAATGGATGACACAGCTAAGGCTGGACATCCAAGGCTTTAAACAAGGAGATAATGAATCTCTTTATGATGCCTGGGAGAGATACAGAGAGATGCTACGAAAATGCCCCTCTGAAATGTTTTCAGAGTGGGTTCAGTTAGACATCTTCTATTATGGGCTTGCAGAAGGAGCTCAGATGTCTCTAGATTACTGAGCCGGTGGATCTATCCACATGAGAAAGACAATTGAAGAGGCTCAAGAGCTCATTGATACAGTTGCCAAGAATCAGCATCTGTACCTAAGCAGTGACCCTTCCATAAAAGAAGAGGTTAAAACAGTAACTGCTGAACTCAACCCTGTAAAACAAGCTGCTGAATTCAATCAGCAATTGGACTTTCTAACAAAGCAGTTAGTCGAATTCAAGGATAAACTACAAGAGACAAGGATGGCTAATATAAATATGGAAGAACAATTGAAGCAAACAAAGCAGCAGTTGTCAAGACAAATAATAGAAGAATGCCAAGCAGTTCAATTAAGAAGTGGAAAAACATTAAATACCCCACCTCAAGGCAGCAGAGAGCTAAGGAATGAGCAAACCACCAAAAATTCACCTGAGGACAGTAAGAGCCCAGGGAAAAGTAATTCTGGTGCTAAAACACTAGAAATCTGGTGGAAGGCTGGCGCTAAACGCCCAGACCATGCCCAAGACTGGCGTTCAACGCCAGTAACAAACAAGGACTGGCGTTCAACGCCAAGAACAAGCAAGGATCTGGCGTTGAACGCCCAAAATGGGCAGGATCTGGCGTTCAGACGCCAGGAACAGACAAGGACTTGGCGTCTAACATCACTCCAGCTTCTAACTCTGGCACTCAATTGCCAGTGAGGGATCAGACACACACAAGTGCTGATGACAACCCCTCTAAAAAGGCTTCTTCAACCACTTCTGTAGGCAATAAACCTACAGCAACTAAGGTTGAGGAATATAAAACCAAGATACCTTATCCTCAAAAACTCCGGAAAGAGGAGCAGGATAAGCAATTTGCTCGCTTTGCAGATTATCTCAGGACTCTTGAAATAAAGATTCCATTCGCAGAGGCACTTGAGCAAATACCTTCTTATGCCAAGTTCATGAAAGAGATCTTGAGTCATAAAAAGGATCGGAGAGAAATAGAAAGAGTTCTCCTCACTGAAGAATGCAGTGCAGTCATTCTAAAAAGCTTTCCTGAAAAGCTTAAAGACCCTGGGAGTTTTCTGATACCATGCATATTAGAAGGTAATTGCACCAAGACAGCTTTATGCGATCTTGGGGCAAGCATCAACCTAATACCTGCATCCACTATCAGAAAGCTTGGCTTAACTGAAGAAGTTAAACCAACCCGGATATGTCTCCAACTTGCTGATGGCTCCATTAAATACCCATCAGGCGTGATTGAAGACATGATTGTCAGAGTTGGGCCATTCGCCTTTCCCACTGACTTTGTAGTGCTGGAAATGGAGGAGCACAAGAGTGCTACTCTCATTCTAGGAAGACCCTTCCTAGCAATTGGACGAACCCTCATTGATGTCCAATAAGGGGAAATAACCCTGAGAGTCAATGATGATGAGTTTAAGTTGAATGCTGTCAAAGCCATGCAGCATCCAGACACATCAAAAGACTACATGAAAGTTGATCTTATTGACTCTTTGGTAGAAGAGATCAACATGGCTGAGAGTCTCGAATCAGAGTTGAAAGATATCTTTAAAGATGTTCAGCCTGATTTGGAGGATTCAGAGGAGATGAAAGAGCCTCTGAAATTTCCTCTGGAAGAGGAAAAACCTCCTAAACCCGAGCTCAAACCACTACCACTATCCCTGAAATATGTATTTCTAGGAGAAGGTGATACTTTTCCAGTGATCATAAGCTCTGCTTTAAATCCACAGGAAGAGAAAGCACTTATTCAAGTGCTAAGGACACACAAGACAGCTCTTGGGTGCCCCAGGATCAAGAGAAAACAGCATTCACATGTCCATCTAGAGTGTTTGCTTATAGAAGGATGCCATTTGGGCTGTGTAATGCGCCTGCAACCTTCCAGAGATGCATGCTCTCTATTTTTTCTGATATGGTGGAAAAATTTTTGGAAGTCTTCATGGATGACTTCTCAGTATATGGAGACTCATTCAACTCCTGTCTTGATCACCTGAAACTTGTTCTGAAGAGATGCCAAGAGACCAACCTAGTTTTAAACTGGGAAAAATGTCACTTCATGGTGACTGAAGGGATTGTCCTTGGGCATAAAATCTCAAACAAGGGAATAGAGGTGGATCAAGCAAAAATAGAGGTAATTGAAAAATTACCACCACCTGCCAATGTTAAGGCAATCAGAAGCTTTTTGGGGCATGCAGGATTCTATAGGAGGTTTATAAAAGATTTTTCAAAAATCGCAAAACCTCTAAGCAATCTGCTAGCTACTGACATGCCATTTGTGTTTGACACAGATTGTCTGCAGGCGTTTGAAACGCTGAAAGCTAAGCTGGTCACAGCACCAGTTATTTCTGCACCAGACTGGACATTACCATTTGAGCTAATGTGTGATGCCAGTGATCACGCCATTGGTGCAGTATTAGGACAGAGGCATGACAAGCTTCTGCACGTCATTTATTATGCTAGTCGCGTTTTAAATGATGCCCAGAAAAATTACACAACCACAGAAAAAGAATTACTTGCAGTGGTTTATGCCATTGACAATTTCAGATCATACTTAGTAGGATCAAAAGTGATTGTGTATACTGACCATGCTGCTCTTAAATATCTACTCACAAAGCAAGATTCAAAACCCAGGCTCATCAGATGGGTGTTACTTCTGCAAGAGTTTGATATAGAAATAAGAGACAGAAAA
>NC_029788.2:33249703-33251279 GCF_000816755.2 Arachis ipaensis
TGGCATGACAGGAAGCTATTATCTAGAATCTTTGAACCAGGACAAAAGGTTCTGTTGTTTAACTCTAGGCTCAGGCTATTCCCCGGGAAACTGAAGTCCCGGTGGAGGGGACCATATGTGATTACAAGTGTATCACCATATGGTTATGTGGAGCTTCAAGATATTGATTCTGATAAGAAGTTCATTGTTAATGGACAGAGAATCAAGCACTATCTTGAAGGCAATGTTGAGCAAGAGTGCTCAAGGCTGAAGCTAGATTAAAAGCTCAGCAAGGTCCAGCTAAAGACAATAAAGAAGCGC
The DNA here is from genome assembly GCF_000816755.2 of Arachis ipaensis. NCBI lineage: Eukaryota > Viridiplantae > Streptophyta > Magnoliopsida > Fabales > Fabaceae > Arachis > Arachis ipaensis. Next base: position 33,250,004 of record NC_029788.2, read on the forward strand.
TTGCTGGGAGGCAACCCAGCCATGGGGCATCACTTCCTCTAAGCATTTTGCCCTATTCTTGATTTTATTTGTTTATATAAAGTTCATTGATCCTAAGGTAAAAGTCAATTGTATAAGTTCAAAGGGGTTACAGAAGGATTCTGCACGCAAAACAGAGAAAAAGAGCTCACTGGCAAGAAAACGCCAGTAAAAGTCTGTTTTGGGCGTTCAACGCCCAACAGAAGCATCCACTGGGCGTTGAACTCCAGTAAGGATAGCCATCTGGGCGTTTAACGCCAGATTTACAGCGTTCTGGGCGTTCAGAAAAACGCCCAATAACAAAGGACTTCCTGGCGTTCAACGCCAGAAAAAAGCAGCAGCTAGGCGTTGAACGCCCAGGAGAAGCAGCATTTGGGCGTTGAACGCCCAAAACATGCAGCGTTTGGGCGTTCAAACGCCAGGATGTTGGGGAGGAGGTAAATTCATTTTTTCTTCATATTTTTCATTTTAATCTTAATTTTCATGTTTCAATTCATGATTTCTTGCATAAACATGTTAAGAACCCTGATTTCTAAAATTCCTAATTTCTAAAAATCCTACTTTAAAAATATCAAATGTATCTTAATCCATAAGCACAAACCCTCTTTTTCAATCCAATTCAACTCTTTTTCAAATTTTCAAAACAAATCTATCTTTTCACTCTAAAATCTTTTCAACTAATATCTTTTTCAAATCTCCACATTATCTTTTTCAAAATCTAGATTTATCTTTTTCAAAAATCTTTCATATCTTTTCAATTTTAAACTATATCCTCTCTTATCATATCTTCTATCTTATCTTTTCCAAATCAATCTTTTTTATCATATCTTTTCTAAACTTTCGAACCCACCCCCCCTTTAAATATGGGTTCGGCCTCCCTCCCCTTCCATCAACAATTGCAACTAGCTCTCCTTCTATCCCTCTCCTTTCTTTTCTTTTGCTTGAGGACAAGCAAACCTCTAAGTTTGGTGTGTTTATCCGTGATCACTAAGATCATGGCTCTTAAGGGAAAACAACCCACTTCAAGAGGCAAGAAAGAGAGCGTTCCAAAACCACTTTGGAATCAAGGGAAGTTCTTATCTAAAGAACATTCAGACCATTATAACAAAATAATGGGTCTGATATCAGTGATCCCGGAAGTTAGATTCAAGCTGAAAGAAGACGAATATCCGGAGATCCAGGAGCAAATCCGAATCAGGAACTGGGAGATCCTAGCCAATCCTGAAACGAAAGTGGGAAGGAATATGGTCCAGGAGTT